>NC_039267.1:5021497-5181820 GCF_003368295.1 Carassius auratus | reverse complement strand
GATTCCTCTTAAGACCATGCAAACGTGGCATGGGCCTAGTTCTTGGCTTAGGGCAGGAGTGTCCAAACTGTTTAGTTTAGCTCCATTCCTAATTAAACACCCGAACTAGCTTTCAAGGTCTTCAGCTTTACTAGAATCTGCCAGGCAAGGAAGTTTGAGCTGGTTGGCGTTAAAAATACAGACATTGGACCTCTAGGAGCAGGATTGACACCCCTCACTTAAGGTCTTAACAAGACCGCAGTCAACTGACACTCAGCCACTGTGAAAGTTCCTCTGTGTTTCAAATAAATGGCAATAAAGTATTTTCTCTTTTAAAATTCATTAAAATGGTAAACTGGTTATTGGACTCACAACTCTAGGTCTTGGCCCTGGAGTTCAGATCTGTGTCATATTGCAATTAAATGCCCTGCAGAAATCTTTTATGTTATGAAAACCTAACGAAAATTACTAAAGGTCTTCTTAACTTGCTGCTTAAAGGGTTTGGACTCTGAACCTGGGTCTTGCAGGGTCTGGTCTGGATTACCACTCTGGCACAAAGCTTGAGTCAACAATTAGGCCATTGTCCAAACCAGAACCAGTTTGACTGTTAGAGAGATTATGCTTGTCTTGAAATGTGTACATTGAAGGAGGACAGTGTTTACTTTTAAGTTATTCGGTTCATAAGCACCTTTGATCTTAGTAACGTCCAGATCAAAGGTGCATATGAAACCAAATATCTTGATGGTAAATGATGGAAGGTCCAGACCCAGTTGTGAGTCTTGTCAAGACCCAGACACAAAGATTAAGACCTATCCTACACACAATAGCTCCTAAACATCTTTGTGAATGAGGTAGACATAGCCGACTCTTCTTGCTCATAGATCACATTTCAAAAAAGCAAACATCTCTGTTATACAAGCTATATTTTTGTAAAAATCCTAAATTACATCTCCATTTTTTGGATTTAGAGTGCCCCCAAAATAGAAGAGGAACTGCAAGGAAACACTACTCAGTAAAAGCTAGTTCAAATACAGTTTTAGATTAGAAAATGTTGGTACACAATTATGTACATTTGAGTGGGAATGTTGAGGGGAAAGCACAAGGTTCATTGGCTTAGAGACACAGTTGTGCTAGGCTTGGAATCATGGTCGGTATTTGTTTATGAGCAGCAGTGATGAAAATGTGGTTTTGTCGTTTGTCGACATGGAGGAAACGACAGCATTCCCAAACAAAAGGTCATCAAGTTCAAACCAAGAGAGGGGGCAATGTTCTGAGGTCACTGGCTTTGACTGCAGCAGAGCAAAGTCACATTGGGAGATGAGATCAGGTCCATGTGATTATATGTAAAAAGGCTGATAAAACAAACCAAAGTCAACAATCACATGTTGATTATGAATAATGGCAGAACCGCACGCAAGAAAAACCCAAAAACAACTAAACATTAAAGGAAAATGCCACCTTCTTCCCATAATCCACTGTTTTCCCTCAACTTTGACGAGTTGATACGTACCTCTCCCGTCTCAGTTCGTGCACTTAATCACTGTAGCGCACGGTGCCACTATGTTAGCGTTTATCTTAGTACCATTAATTCCTTGAACAATGAATTTAGAAGCCACCAAACACGCCCATGTTTTCCCTACGGTTACATGAGTACTTACACGAGTAAGTATGGTGGGAAAAAATAAACATGGCGATTTTCTAAGCGGAAAAAGTGGCACAAGCGCGATTCAATGATTTGAGTGCACGCACTGAGACGGGAGAGGTACATGTCAATGTACGTAAGTTGAGGGCAGAACAGTGGATTATGGAAAGAAGGTGGCATTTTCCTTTAACAATAACAATGAAACACTGTACAGCTAGCACATTGCAACAACAAACCAAGTGTATATCTCAGTTTGGCTCCCTTACACTCACTTTCACATCAACAAACATAAACTTACATATCAGCCCTTGTAATGTACCTCTGGTTTTGTCCTTGTATGCTTTAAGGGCATGAGAAATTTAATTTCCTCTGTCAAGCCCCAGTAGGAGCCAAGTTGGCCTCACCCGGCAGCCAGGGCCAGACACCCTGTTTGTTTAGTCTGAGTCAACACTGCTCAGCCTCTCAGAATTCTGTTGTCCCCTTCACCTCATAGCTATATGCCTTTCAAAAGTCCAAATAAAACACTGTATTCAGCTGCAGAATCCAATCAATTATCCTGAAAATAACAGGTTTGCACATTTGTTTGGAATGTCAAGCAAGCACTGGTTTTTTTCTATCACTTCTCTATATTCTTGACTAAATATTATCCAGAGTGGCAGAGAAAATCAATACAGCTTAAATACAGTCACTTCCTGAATGATTCCAATAAGGAAATGGCATACAGACAGTCACAACAAAAGGCTCTCCTGGTCTATCTGTGCTATGATAAGCATAGACGTCTGGAAGCAAGTGAGAGGTTTCAACAGGATTACAAGATAAGGCGATTTAGCTAGCGTCGCATTCATCACATCTAGTTTAACATCAATGCCTAAAGTGTGAAACATAGGGAAAATATGGATTGTTCCCATTTCTGCCGATTTTAACCTCCACAGAACCTGCACGTTCAGAATAGCACACACTACCATTCCTAAAGGACTTTATGGCTGGTGTGTCCAATCCTACTCCTGAAGGGCAACTTTCCTGCAGAGTTTAGCTCAAACACACCTGTCTGGAAGTTTCTAGCAATCCTGAACACCTTGATTATCTGGTTCAGGTGTGTTTAATTATGGCTGGAGCTAAACTTCCCACTGGAAGGTGGCCCTCCAGGAGCAGGGACACCAAGTACGGCAAGTATGCTACATGTGCACAGTACTGGTTTTGGTAATTTTCATGCAAGAAAACACTCAATACATTTGCCACATTAAAAAAAGAAACACACATTTACAAGGAAGTGTGCTATTGAATAAAATGTTAACTGCATAATGCATACGATTTCAAACGCAGGGTTGCCAACTCTCACGCTTTCAGCATCAATCTCATGCTGAAGTCCAAGTGTCATGCCAGATGCGTGAGAGTTGGCAACCCTGCAAATGGCATTTAAAAAAAAAAGTAGTGGCCTGTATTCAATAAATAATACTTGGTATGCAGTAAGCCAGCACTTCATTCCGAACATAGCCAAGGGTTTTCATTTGAATGGCTACAACAGGCATGGAGAACTAGCAGTTTAAATGTGCATGCCAGAGTCATGCTGGAGGAATGCATGAACAATCCGCATAACAGGGCCTTGCGTTAATTTGCGGGACCTTGCCAAAATGGCAGGGGCGTCACTCTCAAGGCCTGTGGAAGATGACGGAGTCGTACCGCATTTGTGTTGGAGGGTTGAGAGGGCCCTCTTGCCCCTGTGACATGAACAGGATGTAGCATGTGTTGCTCTCCCAGTGGAACATCCCCTTGGGAAATTTGGATAGGCTTTGTAGTGCAAACAAGTCAAGCTTTTCTCCATTCAACGAGAAAGACACAACCCACTTAAAATAAAATGAACTAACCATCTGACTTGCATATTGACAGAAAAATTGTTTATGTAACCTTTACCTTTTCCAATAAAATCTTCGCTCCAGAGGCATCATGAAAAAAATCACCATAATGTTTTATAATAAAAAGGCTCATGACACTCATGAGTTGCCATAGTAAAGCCTTGTATCAACCATAACAAATACTTGTGGTGGTGAAGCTAAAGTAACTCTAACCCCTATTTAAGAGGATATTTAGTCTTTGCAGAACACACACTTCAACACAGAGCACACACAGTCCCAAGACAGCGACTAGTTCAGGATTTGATGTCGCTGTTTACCAAGCTCATGATGGTCAGTATTATCAAACAAGCATAAAAATAAGGCTTTATGTAGATGGATTTACAGTACTATGGACCAGACATGACTTCTAAAAATACAGAAATGCCTTGCTGCCATTTCAAGCAAGAAACAAAAAGAAAAATGACCACTGCTTTTTTTTAGGATATTTATTAGTAACTATCAACAAATGAAAACATGTTAATGTTCTGCACTCTGCACTTATATTTTTCAGTAAACAGAAATAGAAAGTGTTGGTGCAAAATTACAAAATTAAACTAAAATGTGTTTAAATTAAAGAGGGAGTTACTAGCTTCGATTATTTTTGTAGATTAAAAAAAGGTCCTTTAGTAATGAACCTTTAGATGAATATAATGTATTATATAACAATTTTAATTCACATAATAAAATCGCACATCCCACAGCAGACAGTTGTCTTCCAGCCGAAGTCTCCATGCCAACGAACAAACAAAACCAGCTCAAGCATATCAGTGAGAGTGAGACAGGCCGCAAGCTCACACCACACTTCTGTGTAACCAGAGAACGAGACGTTCCCATGAATAAGCGAAACACTGGCCAGTCCGAAGGGAAAATATTATGCTTTCCAGCTAAGATTTCCAACAAACACAACTGCTGACAACGACAGATAAGAGCAGAATGAATACAAAATAAAAGCTTTTGAAAATGACAACATATTTAAGATTCTGTCAGAGGTTATGCACGGCCTCTCAGGTTTAGTTAAAACAAAAATCATCGGCTTTGGCTTGTGCACACGTGTGTGTGGACAAAATCAGGGGAGGAGGATTTTCATGGAGTTTGAAGTTTAACTGGTGGATTGTTTTACGGCCCCCCTGCACGGTCAGTGCAAGAGCGACTGGCCACCCACCAAACACAAAGCCGCACCAAAGACACGAGATGGAAATCAGGCAGTCGAAATGGTGAACTGACGACAGGAGGATTGTGGTAGTGTTGAGATGATAAACCTGTTTTATTCAAAACTTGAGCAATTTCCATTTGTTACTACAGAATGTTTACTGCAGGACTCCAAAAAAATAACTAGCTGACATAAAATACTTTGGAAAAGTTTATGTCCTGTGGTGCAACTTGAAATACTTAATCTAAAACTATTTTAAACAACATTTTGCCATTTTGTTATGCATATTCTCATATTTATATTTATTTGCCACATTGCAGAACTATGCAGGGAAATAATGTGTCTCTTTAATATAAAGTTAACCAATTAACTGTTTATAGATTGAACACACTTTTTAAACTGCAAAACTGGTTTAAATTAATAATGTCATATAAGTAATGATACAAATATCCATAAAACACATAAACATGTATGGGTTATTGGCTATAACTTAAAATAAACATTTAACAACATTAAATATAATCTGTTTTGTATCAGTTGTGAAAAGCAAGACATCTAGACAACAATAATCTGCCAAAGACTCCATTGCCAACTAAATATGAAAAAAAAGAGCCAACTCCAGCTAAATTGCCAGATCCAAGTCAGATTTTTGTGGTACAAATATGAAAACTTAAAAACCTGGCAAACACTAGCAAGCAACCAACAAGTATATCCTGCAAACTCTTGATATCCAAAAAAAAAATAATCATCATATTAAATCAGTTGTTTAAAGAAGCAGCAGCCACACATCCTAAAAAAGCTATAATTATAACTCAAATGATGGTACCTCCTGCAGCTTGAAGCAAAAGTTTAACTTTTCCATTCCGTGTAAAGGTTATGCTCAGTGACTGTTTAACCATCATCCATCTTTAAACAGTGAAAGCCAAAGCTCAGACTAAGGGCATGCTTCCACCTCTCCAAGGGCAGCTCTCATTAGCTTAAAATATAGCGTGCCTAACAAACTCTTTCTATCCGAACACATTTAACCGTCACTGCAAGCAACTGGCTTTTGACATCCTCCGTTCCAGCACGAGATTTCACTTAGCAGCCACTGATTCCATGATAAATAAGAAAACTTTAAAAGGAATATGTTTGCCATGGATTCACATAAAACATTTCAGTTGTATCACAGTAAGTTGAAACCGAAAGGTGGGACCTTTGTATGGCCAGAAAGGGTTTTTGTGTAGCAACTATCAGCCAGTTAAAAGCCAACAATGCTTTTTACCAAGTCCACGAGGTGAGCGTTTAGAGATGGGGCTTAGTACACCATTGATAGTAAACAGGCCCTGTCTGAACGCACAATAACACCACACCAGCACCACCCAAAACTCACAGGGTCAACGAACTTCACAAATACGCAAGCCTCGACATGCAAAAACAGAACTCACACAGAACCTGCAGTTCATTTTATTATCATCACTCATAAAGATTGTACCATAATGTAATTGAATTAATAACAGACTGACTAAAACACTGAGTTGCGTGAGTTTTCACAACTCTTCATGGCACATGCACAGTGAAGGTCCAAGCTGCATGTTTGTATGCAATCTGGCAACTTTTAAGGACAGAGCTGCAAACAATTAAATCGAACTACCACCGCAGCATTCTTGTCTGGTGTTCGTGGCTTTTAAAGAGAGCATTCCACTGCTTCCTGCTAGTTTCTCACTGGTGTCTACATTAAGACAAAAACGTTCCCTAGATAGAAGTTAACACTGTCAAGATCCTGAGGGAAAGGCAAATGTGACATCTGCTGAAATAGCATGAAGAGATCTTAACAGAATAGTATAAATGTGGACTAAAGCTTTCAAGCTTCAAAAAAAAAAAAAATGCAAAAGCACAATAAGAGAATCATAACAAGGGACCGACATACATTAGCCATATATTTCAAGTCTTCTCAAGTCAAACAGATATTCTGGTATGAAACAGACTGAAATTTAAGTCATCATTTTGTGATAATCTTGTGGATAATCTAATGGACTGAGCTGGAAAATCAATATGATTTGTGAACTGATTCATTGAACAAATCAGAGTCAAAGTTCAAAGTTAATGGTAGGTTGAAATATTCCTTATTTTTGTAGCAGCATACATCCATTCGTCGTCTTTCTTTATCATTAAAGCTCAACCATATAGACTCGGTTCAAGGCTGCAGAGAGCTACATTTGACAAACCTCTGACAGGATGATTCCACGAGGGGGATATGAGCCACAGAAGATCCCGGACAGTCAAAATGCAAAACTAAGCTGTGCGTTCTGCTTCCTTGCTGTACCCAGAGGAAGACAAAGTGCAGAGGTCTGCTTTATCAATCTAACCTGACTGAAGCATTGATTCAACGATTTAATCATTGGTTTGGTGCTTAACATGCATTTTGTGACCTCAAAACACTAGAGTGGGTTTACAAATCCAGGACAAGATACAGGGTCCTGCATAACCAAATATCTAATTTTTCTAACTAATTCTTGAAGTGACTCCTATTAAAGCATCTGAATTTCAAGGCGTGATGGGTCATGTGAACTCTGGTGACATCAGAGTAATATTTACACTGCAATATCAAGTAAAGATAAGCAAAGTCCACCATTTGTCAATATTTGTCCTTTGATTATTATAGAGGCAAATTTTCATATATGCTGCATTATGTGATGCACAAGTGTACTGTCTACATATAAAGACATTTCAGTCAATCCTGTTTTCATAAAACGACCATGTTCTGCATTTCGCAAAAGCATGGTTTCTACGATCTAATGTTTGAAATGCAGTCCAGATGTCTAAAACCCAGCATTCGAGGTGATGTCAAAACCAAAAAGTAACATTTGCACAATTTTGGATTCTAGACTTCATGGAAGTGACATAATTCCCTCCGCCCAAATTGTTGCAAAATAAAATAAGAATTTCATGAACGTTTTAGTGTTTTCACAATAGAGCATAAACCCTGTTATAGTGTGAATACAGCCCAGAATCCTGAATTCTAATCTGTGAACATCTGGAGATGAAAAACTTTTTACATTTAACATTTACAGCATGCCAGACTGATCAAAGGACATTTGAATGAATATTTTGGATTCCCAGAGGGAAGTGGCCTGCTGCATTGTAAGTCAAGATGACCATAACGCAAGCCTTATTAAAGGCAATTTTCAACACATATTCGGCAAGATAAAGAAGATAAAATCTTCCCAGATCCAAACCCACACCCAAAGACTAAATATAGTCATATTAGGTTAAGAATTCTCTGCTGAGTACATTCCAGTCAGCTGAGGACCATGGTAAAAATCTTGGGGAGATTAAGCCAGTGGATGAAAAAAATGTTAAATCTTTTCTTCCTTAAAATACTTAAAACTCAAACATGGACATTTTGACTAGTGATGACAATAAAACAAAGAAAACCAGCAACAAATGGCCGCTCACTCAATGCTTGTTTCAAAGACAAAAAAGGTAATAAAAAAATAATAATCAGATGTCAGATGCTATATGAATAAGCAGCTAAAAAGGACTTCTGCTCTGTTTAACAAGATCACAATCTACAATAAACATTGTTACTTGATGATGTAAAAAGAAAAAGGCGTGGATTTTCGTATCATGATAACCATAAATGTTCCCAATAGGCACTGCCTTTCAAATTCGTGATAATCTCTCCAGTCACCATAACTGACTGTACAAATGAGCCAGAAAGTAGCCGGAACGACAGCAACAGCCTGCAAAGTGCTCGAGTGCTCACAGGAAACCGGCCAGATGCAAATCACCATTAAAACTGCAGATGTGTGCTCTTACAAAGAGGTGTGTGTTTGCATGAAGAATACTAGGCCCTGCCTGCACAAGATGTTACGGACGGTCATATCTAGCCGCACAGCTGATGACCCAGTTTCAATGTAGCCACCTAAGGCCTATTGTTCCAATGCATATAGCTCACTGTCAACAACTAACTAAGGGAATGAAGCACAGCTGAGATATTTCTAAAGCACTGGATTGGTCAATGAGAAACTCTACACTATGCACCATTTCAAAGGGATTTGGTAGAAATTACTCCTTGGAACTTTATGAAAAATGAAACCGCATTTGCAACCAATTTTAATTCCATATTGGGTCACATTTCTGGGACTCTTTTGAAGAGACTTTTGACCATGATGTTATTATTTATTAGATTTAAGTTAGGGTTAGGGTTAGACAAGTTAGAGTTGGACAAAGACTTTTTATTTGTAATAATGTGCACTAAAGAATCATGCAAAGTAAGGCAAGGAACGTGTTATGAAAGCAAATAGGCCTAAGCTAAGTTTTGAGTTTAAGCTGACTAGCAAAGTGTATGTCTGGTGCTTGCAAACAACCCAGTTCTGCAAAATTGAATGTGCATTGACGACCTCAGGGTAGATAAAGATAAAAGATTTGACGTCACACAGAAAGGGGAGAGTCGGGTCACTTGGCAGGTGTACAACAACAAAGAGAAGGGCCTCGCTAATAGACTTGAAAGCACTTACTGTACACACATGCTGTCTTAGAGGACACATTTTGCTTCCTGCACATGCCAGGCATCCTCAGATTTACAATAATGAGGCACTTTCAATCTTTGGTTACAGCTGACAGACCAACTAGTTTTTCTTTGCGGAGAAATTACATAATGCCTTTACTTTAGAACAACAAGAAGTCTCTTGTTTAGATTTTTTCAGGCACGGTGAACTGTGGCAGGGACTTTACAGGAAACGTTATGTCACAAGTGTCTTTCTAAAGCTTAATTTTAAACGTGTTACATTTGTGGAGTCAAAAAAACTGTATGAAAAAAAAAACTGTAAAACTTATGTTAAAACACATAAAAAGCATTGCACAGCAAAATTTGGGGGCCAACAAGAGGCAAAACACTGCAAAAAGAATCTGGACAAAACATTTTCTAAAATGTGTTTCTTTCCATAAACTACTAGAACATACTCTTGCTGAATGCTAAAACCAATCAATCAAACTGACGATGTTCTTCATTGTTCAAAACTGAAACAGCATGCAGTACATGCGATTTAGCAATAAGAAACAGCTCTTCCTCTAGCAAACAAAATATCTGGCATTTCTGGGCAATCGACGGATGTTCACGCGAACAGTCCTGTTGTTTGAAACCAGTTGAGTCTAAAAGGCTGGACTTTTCTCAAGTATGTGCTGAATCAGAGAACATGGCCACAGTTTCTGTCTGCCTGGCCGCTTTTATTAAAAAGCAGGAGGCCTGGGAGACTCATGTGATATCCGTCACTGACAGAGATACTCAGAACTGGAAAAGCACTTCTAAAGTCTGCAAGTGCTCAAAAAACTGAGAATTAACTGAACGATTAGCAGGCTGGACATACTGGAAAAGACTGGGTTTATATTCGATTTCTATTGATTCCACATCAGCACAATCCTTCGCATGTCTGGAAAACATTGAAACCTACAGCCTCCACTGGAGAATTGGACTTCCTGCGATATGTGTAACCATGGAGCTCTTTGATTACTAAAAGGTGGCGAATGGGACTCTCTTGACCTGTTTCTCCAAATGCAACACAGAGAAACTGTGTCTTAGAGTACAGATTATTCCCTTTATTTGTCTAGATGCAGCTTTTTGCCTTGGTCTTAAGGAGTGTTTTAGGTTCAATACAAATTTAAATTATTACTCTGAAAGATTGGCTATACATTTAGTGTAATTCTTTGTTGTGATCTTTAGGTTTTGTGGCTATACTCTTAATAATATATTGTGTTTTAATGTTTTACTGCCTGACCCTATCCATTGTTATTGCACATGACCTTTAAAATCACCATTTAAAAAAAAAAACACCTGAGAGGAAGGGTTGAAAGATTTTCTGTGGTGATCAACATCAAAATGGCATAGGCTACATGCTGTAGATTGATCTTAACTTATATTAAACATGGAATATTCCTTCACACGACCGTTCACAAGTTTGGGATAAGTAGGATTTTTAGTAATTCAGTGAGGATGCATTAAATTGATCCAAAGTGAATAAATAAATGTTGCTAGATTGACCTTTCTATTCATCAAAAAGTCAGCATACTTTATATAAGTATGATTTTGGAAGGATCATGTGACACCGAAGACCAGAGTAATTATACTGGAAATTTAGCTTTGCCATCACAGGAATAACTTGAAATTATAATATATATTCAAAAAGTAAACAGTACTTTTAAATTGTAAAACGATTTTACAATGTTTCTGTTTTGAATGTTTATTCAAATAAACAATGCCTTTGTGGGCATGAGAAACTTTCTTCAAAAACACACTCACACAAAATTACACTAAACTTTTGAGCATAGAGTGCATAGCATAAGCAGCTGCAACAACATACAAGTGCGGATACTGGATGTCATTCCATATGCCACTGTGCTGACTGGATTGCAAAGTACAGTAAGAGCTGCTAGAGGCTCTTCAAATATTCAGTTCTTATTTGCAGAATCTGAAAGCGAGTAAAAATTATCTTTAAAACAAAGCTTTTATCCTCCCATGCACATAGCAGACTTTAAAAAAAAAAAAATAGGCCAAGTTGGAACCATGCTGCAAAACTAAGCTAATCATGCCTTTTTGGGTCAATGATCACCACCAACATAGATTAGATTGTAAGTGATGCTGCGGTGCAATCTTTCCTAAATGATCAATCCCCCAAGAATTCTAATCAGTCAACTCAGTAAAGATCTCGACAGAAAACATCTACCAGAAAGAAGCTAAAACTGCATTCTCTGTAATGAGATACAGATGAACCCTCTTGGATTTCTTCTGGCAGTGGTTTCATCTCCATAATCGCTAGCGGACACTTTCACTGTTTGACAACTGCATTTCGAGAAAGACACAGGCCCGGAATGTGGGTTAACAATAAAAACTCAAACTTCCATTATTATTTCTGTATTCCAGTTTTCATGTGTGGCTCATTAATGTGGCAAATACCATGAGAGTGCTGAGGAAATTAAAAAATCTGCAAGGTTATTAGATTTTAGATCTGGCCAGCGAAAGCAAGATTTCCATAAGCAATTCCAAAAGGAACAAAAGCGCTACATACAGAAACTTTTAAATCAGTTCTCAACTGATGAGTCACGGGCAATGCTAAATGAAAATAATAAAACAAAACTATCAGGCATAGTTAGAAGAGCAAATAAATAAGCATGTATTTCATGTACATTTAAAATAAAATTTAAATGTTAAGGATTTTTTGTTAACTTTTGTTCAATATGCTATGTTAGTACTTGATGTCCAATACAAGTCCTGAAGCAAAAACCAATTGAGAACCACTGCTTAAATGAATAATAGATGCCAGGAACGACACACAACCAAATACAAAACACACCCTGGGAATTCCAAAGATTCTAGACACAAGAACAACAATCTAGGACTGTGGAGTCTGGGGAACACACAAAAAAGCATATTTGTAATAACAAAATGCAAGGCGCAATCTTGTGTTTACTAACAGTCAACTCTGCCTTTGTCTTTGATTCTGTCTTTTTCACATGCTATGGTTTTCTTCAACACAGATCAAGTCATGTAATCTGTTGAGATCGATTCTTAACATTTTACAGCTTTGAAGAGGAAAGGTTCGAGTTAAATGTGAACACCTTCTATATCAGGCCATGGAATGATTAGAATAACAGCAGGGGTTCAAACCGGGCTATTGATATAAACATTCTGCTGAGATGAGTTCAGATCAACATCAAAGGCATGTTTGTCTAAAACGACACCTGTCACCAAAAAAGTGTATAATCCAAACAATTTTGTTTAACTAGTTTTTTTTTTTGTCTAATTATAAACCATGTTTCTTTCAAGTTCAGACATGAGACAAAATAAGGTAACCAATTAAAGAAATAAGTGAAAAAAAAAAAATTACAAAAAAGTTCACATAAACAATTGAACAATTAAACATGAAATAAAATAATTGTAATATAAATATAAATATTAAAGCATATAAATTGAACTGAGCATTGCAAATTCTAAATGTTCCTCTGAAAGCTGATCGATATGTTTTGGAATATGATCCCCAGCTGGTCATACCATCTTAAGATGGTCGAGCTAGTTTTTGGGACATGGTAGTTGGTAGACTAGATAATAACTGAATTAACATGCAGTAAAATTACTTAAATAATAATAATAATAATAATAATAATAATAAAAAATATATATATATATATATATAAATATATATATATATATATATATATATATATATATATATATATATATATATATATATATATATATATATATATATACTGTGACTATTGTTACAAAATGTAATATTGTGACTATTTACTGCCATAAGAAGATTATACTGACTTCTAGAAATATAAACACATAATTATTTATCATTTTATTTACAACAACAATTTTTATATTATTATATACAATAATAGCCTACTTGTTAAGCATCAACACCCTTTCCCCTAAATAATAAATAAAAGTGTTATAAATAAATGTGACACGCTGGATCCAGTTTAAGACCAGCTCGAATCCACTAGAAACCACTATAATGACTTTACAGCTATTATTTTTGGAAATTCGAGGTTTCTTATATTACCTCGAACGCTGCAGTGCTCAAAGCGTGCTTTCCTCGTTCACTCTCATTCCCTTTAAACGCTCACAAAACAGCATCCAGCGTTGTCTCCTTGGGATTGTTTGACTGGTAACCGCGAACACGCTGAGCTGTCCTTCTATTCCAATGAACGTCGCGAGACCAGCTACTTTGTTACAATGTTGAGCTACGGCGTTTGTCTGGAGTAAAAGCGTTCTAAAATGTACCAAAACAAACCGCCTGTTACAGTGTTGGAACTTTTATTCTGCGCTGCGGGTTTTGACGAATGTAAAACGGTCCCAGAATGAAGAGACACATATCACTTGTTAGACTGTAGAAACTTCTATTCTTTCTAGTCCGCGTGTCTCATTATAGGGCGGGACCAGCAGCGGTTAGTGGGGAGCAGTGAGGTGTCTCTCTGGCCCTGTCTGTCGCATGCTTCTCTGTTTATTCATCACGAGCTTGAATAGGACTCGTGAATGTTTACTCATTTCTCGCTCTTGAACGAGGTGTTACCGTGCATGAATACCTATATTTGGGTGTTGTTTAATATGATATGACTATAGTTATGGTTTAGGCTGTAGTTTGGGTCTGTGTCATTTAAATGCTTTTATTTGTTTGATTAATGAACGAACGATACCTGGATCTACTTTTAAGCGATGACTGTCTAAAAAGCCACGCTGCCCATTTAGATTTTTGTCTTAGGTTTCATATTGAAACATATCCAATGCCCTATGAAAAGTTATCAAATGAATATGACTGACCTCGTGTGGACAGAATAAATACTACAACTTGGACCAATTCTAAATCTATCTCCGGTCGCCCGTGTAAATATGTATTTCTATGTCTGTCTCTATTTCTGTCTTTGCTTTTCTCTATCTATCTATCTATCTATCTATCTATCTATCTATCTATCTATCTATCTATCTATCTATCTATCTATCTATCTATCTATCTATCTATCTATCTGTCTGTCTATCTGTCTATCTGTCTGTCTGTCTGTCTGTCTGTCTGTCTGTCTGTCTATCTATATATCTATCTGTTCATCTTTGTTAATATGTATTTATCTGACTGTATTTCTGTCTGTTTTTTATCTATCTATCTATCTTTCTGTCTGTCTGTCTGTCTGTCTATCTATCTATCTACAGTATCCGTCTTTGCCCGTCTATCTATCATGTGTTAGCCAGTCTTTCTGTCTAACTGTTTATCTATCAGTGCAGCCAAGATCTAAGATGGAGAAAAGGCCCAAGAGTCTCCTCTGCTTTCACTGCTACCACGTGTCTGTTGTCTATCAAGGTCTGTGGTGCTTTCTTTGGATTCTGAATGAATTGAGACTCCTTCTTTCTTTCTCTTTCTCTTACTCCGTTTATCTTTTTCTCACTCTCTAGGGTTTGTCTTGGGTTAAATAAATAAGAGCGCACGAGGAACGCTGGCCCCGGTTCCTGTCATGCTGGGCTGCTCCAGAACACACTGATCTCGACAACTCGCAGCCCAGCACAGACTCACAATATGACATGTTTGTGTACTTCTGGTATTGCCAATATGGTACAAAAACGATATATTTTTCAGAATTTATATACTTTCTCAGTTATGGATAGTATTGAAAATATCCTCTGAGTACGTTAGTATTAATTTAGCTGTAGCCTAATATTGTTTTGTATATTGTAAGGTACTATTTCCTGAAGTAAAAGTAATTCCTTAAATATTTTCAACTCAAATAAATATTTAATGTGTTAATGTGTTCAGCCATGTAAAATGTAATGGTAAACTTTTATTTTTCATCCACTGAAACCGTAATTGTTCAACATTTGAACGTAACCAGTTCAATGAGGGAATACAAATGTTTTCTCCCAAAAGGCAGAGGGATTCTGCAGATATCGTTAGACTTATGTGAATTCATTTGTTTAGCAGGAAAAATGTTTAAAATTATAATTTTGCTGACATAATACATAAGCCATAATGTTAAAAAGGATGAGAAAACCCATAAATTATAAATAGTCTTTCACCATTGTTTTGGATGCCTTTGGATTCATTATTTTAATAAGATTTGGGAGTTGGGAGATCAGTCTTAAATGTAGCTATAACTACGTGCAAAAGAAAAAAAAAATGACCCTGTAGTATTGTATCTAATCAGTAGAGGCCGCTATTTACCTCAGAATATGATAGACTTTTATGATAATAGTATTTTTAAAAAGCAATGTTATAACACTGCCTTTCAAAACAATGTACTTTTTATAGTGATTATGTCAAAGCACAAATACAGCAATATATATATATTGTTTTTTTGTTGTTGTTGTTTTTTCTCTAAAGACATATTCATATATACATATTAAATTTTTATTCATTTATTTATCATGATTTGTTGTTGTTGTTGTTGTTGTTTAGTTACAGAGAAATGTGCAGGCTGTTGTTAAAAAGAGCATCGTAATCTCACATCTCACGTTGCAAGCTCTAATATTGCATGATAAATAAATGCCAGGCAAAGCTTGTGTACTGTCACATCAATATTGTTGAATTATTTAGCTGTTAGCAGCAGCCTACGCCTTCACCATTCAGAAAAGATTTCACTCAGGCAAGTGTGATTTACCCTTTAAATGATCGTTTAAAACATCTGCCTCCAGAGCTGCTGCAGCGGCGATGAAAGATGATCGGTCCCCGGGGGGAATCGTCACATATGCATTTGTTTGTCTATAAAATGTTAATATGTGCATGTAGGCTGGTGTTATTTGACCATGAATAAAGCAAAAGTAACCAGTTGGTGTTATTAATGCTTTAATTTGATTCCCTTGGATCTGGATTTGGATCTGTAATGTGTGTGTATGTGGCTGTGTGTGTGTGTGTGTGTGTGTGTGTGTGTGTGTATCATTGCAGGGGCTGACAAGATGTATGTGCACTGCTGTAAGCATGGGGAAAGGCCTCTGTCTGATTAGCATTCAGTCCTTGCACAGACTGCATCAAGGAACTCCATGGCCAGACCCCTCCTCTCTCTTTCACTTTCTCACTCTCTCCCCCCTCTTTCTGCATCATTCTGTTGGACCAGAACCCCTCAAAACAAAACAAAAGGAACACCTTGTGTGGTAAAGATTTCGGCAACAGGTAATTCTTCAGAGTTTTCATTTTTTACGTTTTCTAAGTTGCCAGAGCAATTTACTAGTGCAATGAGATTGAGACAACAAAAGGTGAACGAATCAATGTGCATGAAGACATTTTAGATGTACAGATGTTTTGAGTATCATTTGAAGAGGATTTAAATAATACCAGTTAAACAGCATGTTTCGGTTGTGTTTGTTTCCAAGAAATTGGTCTGGACACACCTGTGGCTTGACTTCATTTTAAAGTGTATTTGATTATATATAAACCATATGTTTTTTTATTTTTATTTTATTATATTATGCTTACCAAATTTGCATTTATGTGATCAAAGTATAGTAAAAACTGTAATATTGTAAAATATTATTATAATTAAAAAAACTTATTTTAATATATTTTCAAATATAATCCATTATTATTATTCTAATATGCTGATTTGCTCCTCAATAAACTTTATAATTATTATCATTGTTGAAAACAGTTGTGCCGCTTAATATTTTTGTGGCAACTTGTTTTTCAGGATTATTTGTTAAATAAAAAATTCAATAGAACAGCATTTGTTTGAAATAAAAATAGTTTCTTACATTATAAATGTATTTACCATTACTTTAGCAAATGAATGCATCCTTTCTGAATGCATCCTTTTTTCCAAAAACCTTTGAGTGATAGTGTGTATACATTGTGCAGAAATCAAGCAGAATACTCTTAAAAATCAAATTTAAAACTCTTCAAAAATCAATTTAAAAATCAGTTTAATTTTCCTTAGGCCTAATTTTTGAAGATATACATGGGTTTCAAAGAATTATAAAAAAGCATCATATTAATATTTATAATTATTAATCTGTAGTTTGTTTCAAATATCTGTATGATTATCTACTTTTATATATTTTTTGTTATTTTTTGCCTTTGTGTCAGATGTATCATTGTATAAGGCCTTTGGAAGGAAGCTAAATAAAGACTGTTCAGATGGGATTGATGAGCCGGTGTTATATATGAGACACCCACCCCTCCACAAGTCGTGAACCAGGTAAACCCGGATCTGTTTCATCATCAACACCTTTCCAATCTGAGTCACAGTCACTCGGCTTGACCTTTCTGCAAGAGGATCCAACTGAGACACCAAAGGCAGAAGTGCTACAAGTCCTGAGAGTCCGCTAAATGTCAGATCTCTCATTAGTAGAATTGTCCAGACTTAAGCAGGTTAAAACTTTCTATAATGTCTATAACCGCCACTGGTGAATGTGAACAAATAGTGGAAACCATTAGCTGCTCCAACGCTAAAACTGAGTTTTAGGCAAAGTGTACTAGACATATGGTCAACATAATGACTGTATTGTGAATTAAAGTCACGTGGGCGTGTATGGAGACGTTGTTTTGACGTGGAAACAGATTTTAAGCCAAATGTAAATTTAATTGTACTGTATAAACAAGTCTTTAGCAAGTATTTTATCTTGCTAGCTCAATGCATACTGAAGTATACGATAATTGGACATCCAGACCGACGTGCTAATGTGCTGTTTGCTTCAAGAGAGCAAAGGCGGCTGAGACATCACCTCTGTGGTTTGTTTATTTAGCAGCCCAGCATCTATTCAGTTGCTTGAAAAGATAATCCACCCCCGCATGCAGACCGGGTGCACCTGGCCTCTCTGTGGGTTGCCAGGTACTGTTTGTGTTTTCGATGAATTCTGCATTTAAAAAGTAACAGGTTGGTGATATTGATAGCAGTATAAGCATTTTTCAACTTATGAAATGGTTAGACAAACGTCTATTGACATTTTTTTGTTTTTTTTGGATTAGCAAATAACCTTTAGAAAACGGTTAAGGTGACAGCTTAGCAAAACTATGATTTGCTTGTCAGTGACAAGTCATATTATAGGAAGAGAGGATATGTTCATTCAGGAGCATTGAATATTTGATAAAAAAAAAATGTATATGCCACTGTGAACAGGAAATTTTTGACATTATTAAATATTTTATTCAGAAAGGATGCATTAAATTGATCAAAAGTAAACAAATAAATGCATGTTACAAAAACATTTAAAAAAATTATACCAACCTCAATCTTCTCAGAACATTTTATTTTGAGACATTACAAGTAAACACTGTAACTTGTACATTTGCTTATGCGCTTTCAGTACATTTTGCCAAATTTTAGGTGTACACTTGCATATAAAAGCCACAAAACGCCAATTCAGATTTCAAGGAGATGTCAGTAAAATGTGTTGGACAGCTCTGGAAGTAATTGCCGGCAGAAATTTGATGACAGGCTGTAAATCTGTCAGTACAGAATTATGAGAGCAACAGTTGATATATTGTAATTTTTGCGATTATATTTCCTTCCCATTTTCAGCCACATTACTAATTTTCAAGACACATGACTTATATTTTTAAACATCTACAGCTGAATCTACATTTCTTTATGTCTTTGACTTCATAATGAATTGTTCTATTAAGAAACTAATGACTGAATGCTCGGAGGTCCCTCGCTGCAGTGACTCTCAGCTCCATGTTCTCACTTCTGCAATATATCACCAGTTTTTATTGATGGATCATCCAGAGCCAATGAGAGCTTCGGCAAAGTGCTTACTGCTGGTCCCATTCTGATTTATATCTCATGGGGGACTGGGGGGGTCTCTTCCTAGTCCTTTTTAGACTTTAACGATGATCTACTCAAGTTCACTGACAACTGGTCCTGTTTGATTCATGTAAAGTCTTTTTTACTAATCTGCTGATGAGGGTTGCCAAACGTCCATCATAACTCAAGCCATCAAAAACTAACTTCAAAAATCAGAGTTTTTACTCAGAGAGGGCGGGACTCTAATTTGAATGATGCGGGCATCAGCCAATCACTGGCTTTCAGCATCTGAGGTTTCACGTTTATTGATTCACCAGGGATACTAAGTGCCGTAGACTGATTTGCCTGTCCCAAAAATCTAATTCTAGTTAAACGCAGGCCAATGCTTTGCAGAATATACTGCATTCGGTCAATCCTTGACCCATCATTCCTAACTGATGGACAAGGAATGTTGTTTCCGAGCCAGAAGAGTACTTAAGCAGTGTGGAAATATAAGCACAATGATTCTGCACTATACAAGCCTGTCGGAGTGTTTCCTATAAGTAGCTGTCACAAAAATTAAATGTTTGCACCAAGTAATAATTCAATGGGGCTATGAGGAAAATTTGCTTTATTTGGGTCTTAGGTGTTTATCGATTCATAATGGCATTTTGCTTATATGTTACACATCAGTTACTGTAGGGTTTGACAATATATTGCTGTCATATTCAAGCAGTCTGGTAGTATTATAGATTTTTTAATTAAATCTCAAAATTAATGTCCATTTTTTTATATCCTACATTATAAATTCTATAGTTCAGAAAATACTTTTATATTTAAACATTTAATTAAATGAAAATATTATTTATTTGATTGATTGTTTCATTTATTAGTTATATTGTGGAATAGAACGCTAACCAATGGAAACTTATTGGAAAGTGTCACCTTTTCTTTTCTTTCGTTCTTTATTTGAAGTGAAGCTTGTTTAAAACTCTCTCTCATTGTCAAAGATGTCTCAAGAGGTATCACAACCAGCAATGTTTCTGTCTTCCTCACGTGGATGGAGAACCGTTTATTTCCACCCAAGCAGAACAAGGCTTCGGCTCAGAAACAACACAATCACTCGATAGATGTGGCAATATATAGTGTGTTTTCCCAACCTCAGAAAGTCCCTTGCTTTTGTTAATTCCAGGGTGCAGTGATTTTGATGATGATGGAGGATGAGGGGTGGGCAAGGGTGCATGATTTGAATCTGGTCATGGGCTGTGCCCGGTGTCTGACCCTAATCCTCGTGCAAGCAGAATTATGTGGTGTGGGATTAGTGAGCTTTTCCCTTTCCTGTGTGGGACATCCACTTTTTATAATGATGGCCCAGCAGCAGGTCAAACCAACCAGGCCTGATGACATGAAAGAAGCATTCGAATCACACTGCTCTTCCTGGAGCTCCATATTTGATCAGGCAGAAAGTCTCCCCCCCTGTACCATATAAATGCTGCATGGCTGTATTCATCATAGCAGGTTCCAAATCCATTATGCAGTAGGTTGGTGCAGAAATACAGCAAGAACATGGTTGATTATCCATATGAGCTGGTTCAGAAAGATCTGATCTATTGCTCTGTTGTGTATTCTTTTTTATGTAATAAGCTTATCTGATGCAGACACCAGTTTTGGAGATTAACCAACTTTTTTCTCTTGTTTATTTCTGTGATTGCAAGCTACAGCAGCAACCATTACTCCAGTCTTCAGGGCCACTTCATTCTTCAGAAATCCTTCTGATATGCTGATTTTAATAATAACATTTCTTATTATTATCAGTGCTCAAAACTGTTTTTGTTGCATAATATTTTTGTGGAAGAACTGATATACTAAAATTCAGCTTCTAAAATTCCATCACAGTTTTTAAATATATTTCAATAGAAAACGGTTCTTTTAAACTGCAATATCATTTCACAATACTGATTTTACTGCTTTACATAAAGCCTCATTTAGATGTAACAACAACAGTGTTTACGGCATCTGCTTTATTCACAGCTGAATTGTTGGAGGTTTTTGCATCAGTCTCGAGGCAATTCATTGTTCTTAAGTACAGACGACGCAGCACTTCCATATGGCAAACCCTGAAGTACTTTGGCAGACACACACACCTTGCCAGGTGAGAGTACTGCAGATGGTAAAAATAGAGATGTTTTTTTTCTTCTTCTTTTATGAACTGAATGTAGGATAGATAAACAGTTAGACAGACAGACTGGCTAACACATGATAGATAGACGGACAAAGACAGATACTGTCGATAGATGGATGGATGGATGGATGGAAGGATGGACAGACGGACGGACGAACGGACAGACAGATAGATAGATAAATAGATAGATGGATAGTGAAGGTCTCAGGTTAGCTATTGTAAAGAGTGATAGATGGATGGATGGATGGATGGATGGATGGATGGATGGAGGACGGACGGACGGACGGACGGACGGACGGACGGACAGACAGACAGACAGACAGACAGACAGACAGACAGATAGATAGATAGATAGATAGATAGATAGATAGATAGATAGATAGATAGATAGATGGATGGATGGATGGATGGATGGATGGATGGATGGATGGATGGATGGATGGATGGATGGATGGATGGATGGATGGATGGATGGATGGATGGATGGATGACGGACACACAGACAGACAGACAGACAGACATAGATAGATAGATAGATAGATAGATAGATAGATAGATAGATAGATAGATAGATAGATAGATAGATAGAGACGGACGGACGGACGGACGGACGGACGGACGGACGGACGGACAGACAGACAGACAGACAGACAGACAGACAGACAGACAGACAGACAGACAGACAGATAGATAGATAGAGACAGACAGATAGATAGATAGAGACAGACAGACAGACAGACAGACAGACAGACAGACAGACAGACAGACAGACGGATGGATGGACGGATAGATAGATAGATAGATAGATAGATAGATAGATAGATAGATAGATAGATAGATAGATAGATAGATAGATAGATAGATAGATAGATAGATAGATAGATAGATAGAGACAGACGGATGGATGGACAGATAGATAGATAGATAGATAGATAGATAGATAGATAGATAGATAGATAGATAGATAGATAGATAGATAGATAGATAGATAGATAGATAGATAGATAGATAGATAGATAGATAGATAGATAGATAGATAGAGACGGACGGACGGACGGACGGACGGACGGACGGACGGACAGACAGACAGACAGACAGACAGACAGACAGACAGACAGACAGATAGATAGATAGATAGATAGATAGATAGATAGATAGATAGATAGATAGATAGATAGATAGATAGATAGATAGATAGATAGATAGAGACAGACAGACAGACAGACAGACAGACAGACGGATGGATGGACGGATAGATAGATAGATAGATAGATAGATAGATAGATAGATAGATAGATAGATAGATAGATAGATAGATAGATAGATAGATAGATAGATAGATAGATAGATAGACAGACAGACAGACAGACAGACAGACAGACAGACAGATAGATAGATAGATAGATAGATAGATAGATAGATAGATAGATAGATAGATAGATAGATAGATAGATAGATAGATAGATAGATAGATAGATAGATAGATAGATAGATAGATAGATAATGAAGTTTAGCAGTTGTAAAGTGTTTTGCATATTCTTCCCACTTCTTCCACTTAACCAAACCCATCCATCATTTATAAAGCAGATCACCCCCCCCCTCACATCAGCAACTGTCCATCTGCCAAGCCCAATTCCTCCTCCCTGATGTGCATTCTTCTTTTCTCTACAGTATATCGCCCTCCATCTCTCTCTCTCTCTCTCTCTCTCTCTCTCTCTCTCTCTCTCTTCTATCACAAACAGTAGCTGCTCCCTCCCGCCAGCTTTGGCACATGCAGGAGTGAGCGAGGAGCAGAGGTAGACATGGACGCTACCATTGTGAGTTGCTTGGGCGTGTTCAGGGAGCTCCTCCTATAATGGACGGATCGGGGGAGGGAGGGAGGGAGGGAGAGTGGGAGCGCTTGCATCCTAATCTTCCTGTTCAGCATCTCTGCTGGCTTTCTGGATGATCCCTCTCTCTCATGTTTGAACACAGGCCGTTATTACCGGATTCTCAGCTTTTTGGGGGATTGTAAATTTGTACCATTTAAAAAATACAGGGACTATTTTGGTGCATATTCAACATAATTTGACGGTAAGAAAGTTGATTGTTTGTTTATGTGTCTTGTGTACTAGATAAAGATATAGAAACATAGTGAATAAAATAATTTCTGCTTCTTTTTTTCATTTTTTGTCTTGAAACTCCATACTAGATGTTGCAATGCACGTTAAGACTCTCTGTAGGGTAAAACTTTATAAAATATTAAAGGTAAGAACCGTGTTTGAAGATTTCAGTGCCCAGAAAACTCAGCTAAAGGGAGTTTTCCTATCAAATAAACTGTAACCGAAGACACTGAGGCATTTAGATGATGCCTCCGTTTATAGAACGAATCAATGAGCGTCTGGTTCCTGCTGAGTAGATTTTTGAAGCAGTTACATAATCAATACACAGTGAAAATATTTCTCCTGCAGCGACTAAGTGATGCAATAATCTAATATGATAAAGTGCACGATTGTCACCACATTCAAAAAGCAGAACGCTCATCAATCGCAGAGAGAAGTTTTGCTGGACGCATTACAAAACTTGCTTTTGCTAATTCTAGTATTTAGATATTCACAGAATAGAAGAGAAATCTGCTGGCCTTCTCTTTTTGACATGAAAAGCATAATTAAGTTTATGACAATGAGATGTGCAATGATGCAAGAGTGTGAACTGATTAAACTATAAAATTGATGTTTATCACTTTCAGTGCACTCAAGCATGTGCGTTCAGAAATGTGTGGGCGAATGCAAGTTGTGTATTTATAAATTGTGTGTGCTAGTTGTGTACCGAAGGGTGGGGGATCTCCTTGCAGTGGATACAAACATATGCATTATTTATAGCCTCTAAATGTCTCGTGGGCACCAGAAGAACCATTATAGTCTTTCTCAGATACAAAAACTGTTCATTAATCGCTCATGATGAAGCTAGTTGTGGAGTAAATGCTACTCTACTGTATGCAACTGCAGGTGAACTTATTCATTATAGTAACTAAACGTAACCTGTCAAGCAAACATAGAAAAAAAAATGTTTCCAACTCACTCTCCTAGATAACATTTGATCATTAGCTGTCTTCTGTGGCTTTCACACTGCTTCTACTGTATGTGTATTCCTGGTGATCAAAGACAGAAAACGTGTTATAGAAAAATGACTTGTTAGAGGCGCCTCGCAGCGAGGGAATGCAGGGCCAAACAGATCTTGAAGACTGCTTTGAGTTAGCAGAAACGAAGCTCAGACACTGCATCAAATTCAGACCAATGTTTGCACTATAGTGTTAAATGTTCCACAGTCAGTTATGAGTCTAAATCTCCAAAGTAGAGTTGGCAACTGCTAAGAATTTTCAAGATAACACACAATTCCCAAAAGGATACAGTAAATGGGTATATTCAGGCCCACATGGAATCTGCTCATTTGGAATGGCTGTCATTTCTAAATAGCAGACAAAAAAAATAACACTTTGCTCTTAATTAATATTTTAGCTTTTTTTTATATATACACTGAAAAAAAAGATTTGTTGGATTTACTCAATCGAATTATGGACATTGGTTCCACACATTCAGTTTGAGTTCAAAGTATCCTATGCATTTATGTGGTTTCATTATAATACGGTTGTGTTAATCCTATGCAATTTCAAAAAGTAATGTGTACATAGTCTTTTCAAGTTATACTAACATGATTCAGTTATGCTAGTTTAACATTATTTTTTTATTTCAGATTTCTGCTTCAATCATGTTAATTCTGTGCAATTAAATCAAGTTATCTTAACATAATTTTAATAACTTCACTAAAATTAAATTTTAATACATTTCAATGGTTTGTTGTCGCATGTTTCATTTCACGTAACACAAAACTTTTGTAAATCCTTTATTTAACAATTTGAACAATGTGTAATTTAAATGGCATGTCTAAATAACATTGTGCTTTCAAAAGCATAGCATAAATAACTTCTCTGATTATTAAATTTAATAAAAATACATATCAGTTTTAATTAGACTAGTATAAAAACAAACACAGTTCATTTTGTATGCATAACATGTAGATCAACAATATTTTTAAACCTTCATAAGTTTTAAAAGATTTCTTTTTTTTTTTTAAACAATATCATAAACATAAGTAACATTATACTGCATGTAACTGTGCGTTTAAAAACTAATACAACATTGTAACACTAATTTATTTCATTTCTCTCAGAAACCTTAAAACTGTACCCAAGAACACCAGTACCTGGAACTAGGGCTGCACGATAGTCACATCGCAGGATGTGTGATGTAGGCTGTCGTAGTTGATTCGTTATTCATTAACTGTACGGGCCAGCTGCTCTCCAGCTCTTGACGAATGTGATTCGCGGATTAATTGTACAGCTTAACCATCATAGAGTGAAAGTTTATCTTTTATATGTGTTTTTAAGTCCTGTCAGTTTAACAGGGCAGAGAGAGAGAGAGAGAGAGAGAGAGAGAGAGAGCACGAGTGAGAGCATGCAAGAGAGAAAGAGAGAGGGAGAGAGAGATTGAGCCCCGGCCGCAAGCTCACCAGCTTCAAACAACACGAGCGCTGTCTTGCTCTCTCTCCCTCGCACATATTAATCAATTGACACGATGGTGTCGATGTTTACATCATTTAAAATGAGAATGTAAGTGTGCTCACCCAATTTTTGTTTGTAAGAAAAAAATAGATTAGATTTCATATCGCAATATATATCGCAGAAAAATAAAATATCGCAATGTCATTTTTTCCCAATATCGTGCAGCCCTACCTGGAAATGTTATTTCAAGAAAAACGCTTTAGTTTCAAAGATAATTATATATAGACATTACAAAACAATGTGAAAATACAGTATCTGACCCTTACCTAAACTATAAACAAAGTATCTTATTTATGCTAGTTCAACCATGTTTCATAGATTCAGCTCTCTAATCAATCAACTTCTGAGCCAGTCCAACGAAGGGCCAAATTCAGACAAAAAAAAAAAGATAAAGAAACGAGAGCAGGCAAAGGGGAACAGTCTAAACAACAAGATCACGGTTTACCCTCTGCAGTGGTCTTGCATGAAGGCTGCTGAAATTTTCCGAGGTTGATTGTTTGTAGTCTCAGTAGTCATTCAAAAATCAGTCCATCTCACTGGTGGAGTTCAGATTTGAAATTTTGGGCCTTGATCGAGAATTCACCCGCATCCAAGTCCATGATGAGTTTTTGCTAAATTTCATATGTAAAACGCAACTTTGTGGGGTACTGCAGGTTAAGAGCATAAATTAGACCAAAAACATTGAAGTTGCAAAATCCACACTGTCGATGTCCTGAAGCACTGCTACACCCTCTAGCACAATGCCTACATCATGGGCTTCATTGTCTGCAGTGTGCTTTATCACGAAGATGCCCATGGTAGTCTTCTCAATCGCACACTGTAAAAGATCTTCTTCCATGTCCTAAAGACAGAAAAAAAGATGAATATGTATTACAATTAATGCTACATGTCTAGTGGATAAAATTATAATTTTTTACATTTATGTTGCAGTGTGCATATTTGATGAAACCATGTTTTTTAGATGTATTAATATTTTGCTTGTTGAACATAGTACAGATTCCATCAGTTAAGCTCTAACTACTCACCGCATACTCCTGAATGAGATCTTTAGAGTCCTCATTAAGATAGATACACAGTCCTCTGATGGCAAGTTCACAAGCTGCATCAATGTCATCCTTAAAAATAAGCCAAAGCAGAAAAAGAAAGGTTAGTTTAAGACATTACTCAAATCACAATTAAACAAAAGAGCACAATGGGTCTCATTCACTAAAAGTTCCTAAAAATGTATGTGTATGGCAAATATGTTGTGGTCTAGAAAAATATAATAAAGATAATAGCTTGATTTTATTATGTGAAATGTAATGCTAATAACATGAATTACAAAAAATAGAGTGTGAATACATGCAAACAAACAAAAAAAATTATAGTGTGCTAACCTGCTATTTTTACTTTTTTATTCCTTACCTTTGCAGCAGAAAAATCTCTTTAACGTTACCATCTGCACATGTCCAATCAAATAGTCAGCCAAGGGGTATTCATCAGTTAATTCACCGACTTCTACAAGGCTAGCTGCCTTTGTTGGGGACTGACTTAGCTCGTAATTTGTCTGAACAGGCTTTGGAATTCCAAATGTACAGCAAATGTCACTGTAAAGAGAGAACGAGCAGAAATTAGGCATAAATAACAGCAACAATTAATGATTTTATGTAACAGTTTACTGTACGCTTCCAAATTAAAGACAATGCTATTTATAATATTACCCCCTTTTAAGATGTACCTTTTTGGAAAAAAGAATTTTTAATTTTTTCCAAAATGTATGGTAAATACTAGAAAATTAACCAACATTCACTTTAAAAAACAATTTATAGCATACCATAAAATAACCTTTATTGCAGCAGTCATTTATATTAATTATGATATCCATCTCAAAGTGTCAACTGTCAACCATGTTAGTTAGCCAACAAAAATGTTATTAATTTAGATGTGAAATCCTAATATTGTAATCTAAAAACCTGCCTGAGAGATTTTTGTGAGTTATGGACGAGGGCCGGGCTATCGAGTATTCGTTTACTTGATAAAATAGGTCCCTGCACTAAAAACATACTGTATGTTTAACCAGTGGTGGACGAAGTACACAAATCAAGTACTTGAGTAAAAGTACAGATACGTATAGTAAAATATTACTCCAGTAAAAGTACTCCTTTTTCAATTTTACTCAAGTGAAAGTACAAAAGTACTCAATTTTTTATGTATTTAAGTAAAAAAGTACTGAAAGATAGATGGATTAATAGAGAAAGATATATAGATTAATTTAATTTTATATTAGAACATTTTTTTTTTTTTTTTAGAATCCTACTGCTCAAAATACCTGAGATTTATTCCAAAATAACCACTATATGGAGTCAAGATATATTTTTGTTCATATGGACTACGTTGACGAGAGTAATGTTCACTGTGAAGCTTACACTGTGATGTACCTGAGAGAAAACAGAGATGACCATCTGATCTTCACCAGTAAGAACAAAGTATTTTAAAGTTTGTTGTTTTACAGAACATCACAGTTATAAATGACATGATAAAAAGGCCTGAAGTTAGGAAGAACATTTTAAGGAAAATATAATTATATTTTCATAATGATTTTTTCCTTCTCAAATCTTGTCTGTGGTGTAAAAACAACCCTGGCCAAACGGGGTGCTTCTCTTTTCCTCTTTGATAATTACTGTAATGTTAGTTACCATGTTCTGAACATCACATCCTTTCTTTTCTCCCCAGATGTAATCTATATATATGTGGTTGAATAAAAATATTTGGACATTATTTATAAAAATTACCTCAAGTTAGCACCAGCAAGCTTGTTAGTTAGACAGTTAGCATCACCTAACAATATTTACTTATTTTCGGTACGGTTATGAATAAACATTCATGTCAGTCTACTCGTCTAGTTAATCCAAACAATGTTACTGTTGATAAACAATATAAAAACAGACGTCACATAGGACATGGTAGCATTTTAATAAAACTGTTAATATTACGGCAGCGTGGAATTTGAATAAAAGAGTTATTTTATTAATTTGCGTTAATGTTTTTTTTTTTTTTTTACCTAAAGCACAGAGACGCTGATTGATGTGTCTGCATCGTCTGCACTCGAGCATTTCAGTGGGCTTAAACAGATCACTCTTTACAGCGGGTTTAGTTCCTAAACAACTGACAATTTTGACCTAAATATGATTTTCAGTTACAACAATTTATCCTAAATTTCGACATTAACAACTTACTTTTAGCAACATCAAGATGCACGCGCGCTCACAAGATCTCCCGGTTCTTCTGTAGACTCACACTTAACGGTTAATTTGAATCAGTGAGTGGTCGACTCCAGAACAGCTGCTGCAATCGGATCATTCTAATTCCTAAACGAATCGTTTGGTGCGATTCGCGGTCCGATTTAAAAGTTTATTTTTAAAGTTACTCAAAATAAAACGACTCCAGTAAAGTACAGATACTTGAAAAATGTACTTAAGTAAATGTAAAGCTACTCCGTTACTGTCCACCACTTTCGGTAAATCAAAGACATGCACTGACAGAGCATCGAGCGAGCGCTTTTGCCCATTGCAGTGATATGACAACGGCTACGAACCCCTCCCCCACACAAATCCTAAAGTCCATGTTATTATTATTCACCTGATGAGAACTTGATTTCCATCTGTAAATTGTTTAATCGGATTGTAGAAGTTTGATAAACTAATGTTACCAGTAATATTCATGGTTTATTAACCTGAACGTTACCCACCCAAAAAAAAAAAAAAAAAAAATCTGCGACGACACTCGAGAAATATACCATCGATTTAAAAGCGTGTAGGGTTATCTTAAAACATTATTGTTGCATTTAATCTGACAATGAATGCATTTGTATAATATATCATACGATAGATACTGAAATTCTTACCTTTTAACGAGCTCTGAAAACAAGACAGGCAGTACCCTCATGTGTCCTTTCCAAACCAACGGTCCTGGTGTGGTCTGGATTTCAAAGCGCATGCGCAGACGCTCTCGCGCGCGTTGCTCCCGCGCAAAGGACGTATTTCACAAACCTGAATTAAATTAATTATAGCCTACACAATGGAATTAAGTTGAGAAGAAAATACAAAGTAATTGTGTGACATGGGCCTATTTTAATTAAATAAATCAAACAGCAGAAAAAAATCATTTTACATGAACACCATTTGTTTGACATCTGAAACAATTTGAACATTTTCTTGCAAAGTGATTATATCATGTTTTGATGATTATGTTGAATTTCATTTAGAATTAAAACAATACAATTATGTTTCCATCTTAAACATAAATGTATTAAGTAGATTGTAAGTGTATCCTTTTAGTAAATTCAGTAAAACTGCTTTTCCTTTTTTTCAGTGTATAAGGAGTCTAAACCCATTTTCAACCATGTTTGAATCCATTCTACAGAATTTAAGCTTTGCTAAGCTCCATCCCCATTGGTTCCTGTACTATTATAAGCAAAGAGCAACAACATTTTGCTGTATTCTAAATAACTTTCAAGAAAAAAAATTAGATTTCCTCTACAAACACAAGTTTAAAAAGATGGGTCTTATGTCCAACGGGTCAATAGGGTCCGTTCAAACTTTACCGTGTGTCACTATTACAAGTGAAAAGCAACATTACACTATATTTTAAATAATTTACATAAAAAAGCATTCATACTTATTGAAATTCACAGACCATAGACAAACACTAGAAAAGTCATTATAGATGGGTGAAATATATATATATATATTTATATATATATATATATATATATATATATATATATATATATATACACATACATACACACACACACACTTCAAAATTTAAAATTTGACCTTTAGTCAGATTTTTACCTGCCATTTCTTTGTAATTCATTTTGAAATTTACCAGCAATTTCTGAGTATAATATATTTAAATCCACCTTCTTTTTCTACAATAATCCAAATATTAAAGCAAAGATGTGATTTCTAATAGTATTTATCATTGAGATCTTGTTATACAAAGAATTAGGTTAATAAGAAACTGTATGTACAATTAGTTCCAATTTGTACTGTCTGCTTAAACTGGGACTTCACAGTCAATTTCACAACTAACTTTCCATCTGTCTTTATCTACTGCTTATATTTTAATCATCTGTAACTAAGCTACATGGACAAAACTGAATGTGAGCTTGTGCAAAAGAGCTCTGTTTTTTCAGCCCAGCGTTGGCAGTTAATGTAATGCCAATTTTGCAGTCCTACAGTTGGCTTGTGTTTTATGTTTGCGAGAGAAGCTTTTTTTCTGGACAGCGAATCTCAAGAGGGAGCAGAAAAAAATGCTGGAGCAGAACGTCTCTGAAACTCACAAAAAAAGAGCTCTGTTTTTTTTTTTTTTTTTTTTTTTTTCGTTTTTATGGTTTCTCACTCTTCCTCTCTTTTGTTTGAACCAGCTTCCTGAAACCATGAGGGTTAAACTTTTTTTTATCTGTTCATCTCTCGAGAGCATGACAGGTGTTACAGTCAACATCACCATAAGGAAGCATCTCGGTATAAGCATCACAAATTCTCAGTTTCCTTGTCAGTAAGGAGCTTACTTTGAATAACAAGCAGTATTAAAAATACATAAAACATATTTATGTTTTAATAGTCAGCCGTAGAAGGAAATGTTCCTGAATTTAGCAAGTCCATGAATGTCTGCAGACTCTTTAATATTTTACTAGAGCCCTGTTCACAGCAGGGTTCTCCCTAATAGATCAACATGGCGGATTTTCACCCTGAGCCTCTGTGATTTATTCCCTTTGTGCTGCTTTTTAATTGAATAATTATGCATTCGGACAAAGATATTTTATGGACATCGACGGTTTTAAAATTCATTTGAAGTGGTTGAGCCATCATGTTTTATCTAAGGCAAGTGTTACGGTGCACATCTTAAGGCATCTTAATTTACTTTTATTCCAAAAAAGCGCATATGGGAGTGGAAAGTTCTACTGACTATGTGCAAGAAGCTGCAACATCTTTTTCCATAATGAACAACAAGAGCTGTACAAATTAGCATAAGTTCGCAAACAAGCAAACAGTACTCTCCTCCCATAAATTTTGCCTTTGAAAGGGAAACATGCAATTGACTGTGTCCATGTCTTTTCATCGCACATTTTTCACAGTGTGTCTTTAGTAAATCCTGACATTTGTTCTTTAATGCCGAAAGAGGGTTGGGGTGAATGGGCAGTGCGTGAATTTAAAGGTGGTTTGTTTCCTTTTTCAGATGTTTAAGTCAATATGAAATCAAATATGGCTTTCTAAATGTGCATTCCTGGGGCCCTAAGTGCATGGTCTAAAGCGCACAGTGCAGGTGCACTCAGGGCATGTCCGAATCCACTTTTGCTAGTTTAATGACGGGAAAATGGTCGGCGCACCCGGGTGCATGGTCTACACGAGTTGTACCTATTCTCTTAATGAGTAATGGGTGTTTTGTGGGCATAACATGCAATAAACCGATCAGAGTCTCATCTCCCATCCCCTTTAAAAGCCATTTGCGCTATGGCGAGTTCACTATTTACATGGCGGAATGTAATTTTTCATTTTTAAAAATGTTTGTGTGCTGCTGCGCGTCCCTTTGCGTGTAATAGGCAAAGTTTATATGAGTTGTACACCTGCCTACAGGCGCATATAACTATTCTATTCTATTAAATTGTGTGTAATTCAGACACAGGACACATTATAAAAGTTTAATATCCCATGACAATCCATCACACTATCATGGTTATTCATAAATATTCAATATTTTGGTGAATTCGTAAGAACTTCATTTGTGTTTTTGTACGATCTTCTTGCCCTCCACTAAGGATTAGGTTAATCAATAAACTTTCATGCTTAAAAAAGGTCTCTTTTTGTACGATTTCTACGGATTCAAACAAATTTGAAACCAGTTCGCCAAAGCCATTCGTTTGGCCAGCTGTTTGTTCGGTCAATGAAGAGGATGGAATATTTGAAGTATTTGGATTTCAGGTCTGACAGAAAGTAATTGCTTAATCTTGTGTTTATTACTAGCTGTATTGGAAGAACTATGAAATTATATATCATTAAAACTTTTCTGGCCACTCATTCACTTATTTCTTAATGTATTTATGCTAATTTTGGAGTCCAAACGCGGCTGATACCATCAAATTAAAATTATATACCTGTAAACAGAGATGATAAAATACCTCATGTTATCTATAGACTCCCTCTCGTTCACCTGTCGTTTAAAATAATTTAGGCCATGCAAAGGGTATCATTTGGTTAATGGACACAAGGAAATTTTGTCATGGTCATGTCAAGGAAATCAATAAGACTTAGCGTGTTCCTGATTCGCCCCACTGATACAGACCTCTGGTTACCATTAGCGATATGATGCTATCCACAATAAAATGGGCGATCCACACCTGCTTATCGGCACTAAATCTCATCATCTACACTTTGAAAACTAATCTGGAGTTACCGCTGTAATGCTGAAAGCGCATTAAACACAAGTCGTTTCAGTTAGCAAGTGCTATGCTACAAATGGAGTCTTGTCAGCTATTGGTCATCTTGATAACCCTTCCCCCAGCATGTTTTATGTGTGCGCTGCTGAATTGCAAAGCAGGGAATCAATCAATAACCTGGAATTTGTCAAAGTAATACATGCACCTCTGAGCTCAGAAATAGACGTGGGTGAGATGCACGTCTCCTCTTCAGCTTAATGGACCTCTCAAAATGTATTTATCCCTCCTGATCTGTCTGTGTGATAGTATTAAAAGAGCGTTAGCGAATGTGTGGCTACCACAGGATTAAAAATGGAAGATATTGTAGATTTGAAAATCCACATGTAGTTCATTTCATTGCTTTCATTGTAAGATATTAGATTTAACCCTTTGTTGCGTGACGCCCAATATAGATCTTTCTAAGTTCAAAGCTAGTTTTAACCATTTACCATGTGATCTGACATCCAAACCACCATGGGTGATGACCTTTGAGCCCATATACAGCATATATAAAATTGAGACTTATCTGAAGTGATTACAGTACATTAAACCATAGCACACCTGAGAAGCGAATCCCTGTCAAGCATTTTCATTTGGTTCTCCAGCAGAAGATTGAAATGATTTACTGAATACATCAGTTTTATGCATGTTACATAGACGCCATATAACATTCATAACTGAATTATCTTTCTTCATGAAGCTCATTGTTTTGTGTTCATTCATGTTCATTACAGCACATGATTAAAGGAAGAGAAACTCCACACGGGAGAAGGAAAATAGGTGCATACGTGAGCTCAGAAAGCAGCGGTTATGTAACACCCAGCTGGCTGTTTCATCAAGGGAGAGCCGAAGAGGGAAGTGCTGGGTGGGGTTGTGTAGAAACATACATCAACAAGCACTGTGTGCTGTGAATGCAGCTGCTGTTAACCAAGATGAAAGCTTCTCACCAAAGTTATAAATGCATACGACGTAAATTATTCTAATAATAAATCATTACATTTGTATTATTTTTTGTTTAAATAAAAATTTTAGACAAATAAATACAAATACATAAAGATATATTACAAAATATTTCATGTAATATAAAAGTAATACAATTAAATAAAAAGAAAAAAAAACAAATGGATTATTATATTACATTAACATTTTGAATATAAATTATATTCTATAAAGTAAATATTCTCATAACAAATAATTTTATATTTTCTCTAATTTTTATCTATTGTTTTTTAATGTTATGTATAGATTTTAGGTTAAGGTTTTATATTGTATATATATATATAACATAAAAATAATAAAATGTATATATATATATATATATATATATATATATATATATATATATATATATATATATATATATATATATATATATATATATATATATATACACACACACACACACACACAAATAAATAAAAATATAAAAATATTACAGTAATAATATTTTTTATGTAATATAAAAAATATAAAATTAACAAGAATAAATAAAGATACATTAAAAACTGATTATTATATTATATATTTGTTTTATTAATTATTTAAATTATATCTAATATTATTTTAATTGCGGGTTACATTTTATTGTATTCAGTAAAGTAAAAAAAAAAATGTTATTCAGTGTAATGTTATTATAATTTTTATTTTTATTTTTTTTATAGTTATTATGATTTGAAATACAAAGCCAAAGTATAGGCCTACTCTATTTCTGCAATAATGACCAATGGATCATTTACGTCATGAATGTGCATTAGGAAAGCAAATAGGTTCCATTTTGATTTCTGTCGATCTCATTGTCTATGTGAGCAGCTCATAAAACCAGTCTGTTAAACAAACCAAACAGGACTGGCTTTGTTTCGCAGAGGCAGACTGTCATTTCCTCCTCCAAGTGAGCAAAGAAAGTTTCCATGTCTGACTTTATCACTGATAAGAGATGCTAGCTGCTATCGGCTGTCTGCGACAATAACGAAATGCAATGAGACAACGGAGAGACACGGAACAGATAAATCCTTTTCTCATGTCATCTACACACTCTGGCTCAGAGAGAGAAAGAGAGTAATCTAAAGCCAGAATGGACAGAATAACATTTCTGCAGGATTAAATCGCAGCTCTCTTCTGTCGTATCGACAACTGATCTCACAAACTGATTCTCTCTGTTGTTTTCCCCTCGCACATAACTTCTCAGAGATAAAGGTCAGTGAAAATAAAGAGCATTTACTGATCTGTAGACATTCAGGTCTTGTTTCGAGGGCCTTAACCACAATAGACATTGACAGATTCTTCAGCTTCTGCCAAAGGTCTATCAAAATGAAAGTGCCTCCATCATTCACTCAAACTTATGTCTTTACAAAACTGATTTTCTTCTGTGTTGATCCTTTTTCCAATATTTGTATTTCATATCATTTAAAAATTAGTATTTAGATCATTTAAATATTTACATTGTATATTAGTTCAATATATGTGCTTTATTTTAAACAGACAGCTGAAAGAAACTGACTGTAGCATGATTTGCATTAGTCCTGCCAGAGATTGCTGTCGTTCTGTAAACTTAATTTGGTGCAGATATCATCCTGCTGGTGGGCTCTGACGTAAACAGTTCCTAGCTTGAGACTAGCAGGTTTTAGAAACCGTGAAAATAAATGAAAATGATGTTTGAATCTGTCTTCCAGGAGCTGTGATTCATATTTTATATTAAGCTTTGAAGGCAGATGCCAGGGAGCAATGCGGGAGCCTCATGGTCAGATCATGATGAGTTAACAGCAGGCTGCCGGTGTTTGGAGAGGCAATACTTCACCTCTCTCAGCTTAACTCACAAGTTTGAGTCTATCAGCGCTTTCAGGGAGAGCTCAATTAGATTATAGTTCACTGGGTTAGAAATAGCATCTCTGGTAATAAAGATGTCACTGTCATGAGAGCTTTGGTCACAGTGGCCTTGAAAGATGTGACCTTTGTGGTAACCACATGGGATTTTGACTGCAGTTTTGTTGTCAGTGGGTGTTTGTCAAGTTTTTCTACTGATCTGTGAAAATACAACATTATTTTTCCACATCTATCATTGTCACAACATATGCAATGTTGTTAAATCCCTGAGGAAATTATCCAGGTTAAACTAGCTCTGACTGGTCATTAGCTGGTCCAGTCTGGTTTAGTTGGCTGATTAAATCAACTACCTGGTCAGGGATAATCGGTCCTTTTGAGGTGCAGATTGAATGTGGTATGTTTGAGTTAGTGTAAAACATGACATATCCTGTTGCCTACAGGTGGCGCTATGAATATTACTGTATATTGGCTTTTAGATGTCTTCAGTCCAGGACTCTCACCAAATATGTGAAGTCTAGTGTAGATTGGACATTGCATGTTTAAGTTAGTGTAAAACAAGTCATTTCATGTTGCCAGCAGGTGGCGCTATGATTATAACAGAATATTGGTCATTCGATTTGTTCAGGCAAGAACTTTTATCAAAAGTGTGAAATCTGGGGCAGATCAGAAATTTTATGGCTGAGCTACAACAACTTCCTTTTCCATTTCAAAACATCAAACTTTGTCACAGCGCCCTTTAACGAAAACTCAAGATCTTCACAACTTAACATGGCAAACGCCTTTAGCGAAACTCACCAAATATAATGTTGATTTCATTAAATCTCTAGGAGGAGTTTGTTAGAGCATAAAATGTCCCACTTCCTGCTGCCAGCAGGTGGCGCTACAACTCTAACTGAATATGGGCATGGACATGTGTTCAGGACAGGACTCTCATCAAGAGTTTTCGGGGCAGATCAGACTTTGTATGCCTGAATTCTAACAACTTCCTATTTCATGGCGAAACATCGAAGTTTGTCAGGCCGCCACTGACACACCCTTCAACAAAAACTCAAGATCTTCGCAATTTACCATCACAAGGCTTTAGATGACACTGATCAAATTTGGCGTTGATCTGTTAAAATCTCTAGGAGGAGTTTGTTTAAATACAACACCTGAAAAAAAATAAAATAAAAAAAAACGTCACAAAACTTGCAGAGAAAATAAAAAATGACAGACTTCCTGCTGAGTTTCAAACTTCATACCTGGAGACTTATTTATAGGTGTTGGTGTGTTGCATGTGAATTTAAATGTTTGTGAAACATAGCTCAAGGGGTACATTGTTGAAATTTTATAGGCAGCGCTAATAAGCAATTTTGCCACAGCCGCATATCAGATGTAAATTTTCTCCACTTCTGGCGCGTGTGTAGAATTTCATGAATTTGATTTATTTTGGAGAACAAGAAGAAGAAACAGCAATTCCAATAGGGTCGTCGGACCATCTGTGCTCGGGCCCTAATACATCTCAACAGAACATGACTGTTAAGATGGTTTGACCTGTTTAAACAAACTACAGACTACAGCAACTTCTCCGTTACAAAATATTACCCCTCAGCGCCTATTTTAGGGTGTGCTTTGAGAAAAATGAACCCCTAGTACTTCATGCCCCAGTTTCAAGTCTAAACAGTGTTAGAAAAGATCCAATACCAAAGGAATCGACTGCTCATAGCCTAGATACATATATAATGTTTCGTGAAGCCATGCAGCTCTGTGATTCAAGGCAACAGTGCAATGCATGAAAAATAAATCAGTATGTTTCAGAGGTCCCATGGGAACGAGACACTTACTAATTGATCTGAATGAGTAACAAGCGTGAATATTATCAGGACGGATTTCAAACGATCAGCGAATATGATTAACCTCATTAGACTCAGGAAGTCCGATCTGTATATTTGATTATGAGCAATTTGATTATTGCCAAATTGCTGAAGTGTCTAAAATGTGGTGACAAGTGACTGTTTTATTGAACGATTCACTGATTCATTCATTTGAATGATTCATTAAAAAATGCTGATTCATTCACGGACGAGTCGTTGAGTCATTAATTCAGCCGAGTTGTTCAGAAGTTAAACCGGTTTCTATCTTCATTAAGGATATTTCAAAAACACTGATAGATTCAGGAATTGATAGACGCCAGTGGGTTGCAGGTTTTGCTGTGGTGTTGTTTGGAACAATTTTTGTTGAGTGAACAAAAACAGACACAATATAGTGTCTAAAATGTAAGTTACTCAGTATTAAATATGTAATATATAAAATACAGAGAAATTCACATTGGCTATAGTTTTATGAGTTTATGGATTTCTGTTTCAGTGATACCCCTCAGGATCGTATGCTTGTTATTTAAAAACAACATAACTAACTTGTTCAGAAATACTTCTTAAAACATTGTACAGCACGTAACACTGTGGGACCCATTGCATGGATGGTATAATATAAAGTATAGTTATGAAATGGGTGTATGAACATTCTTATTATTTTGGATGGGCAGGATAATAAATAGTCATGGCCATAATGATCAGAAGTATGATGAACACTACGATGTAATAGGCTTTAGTTATAGCTCCTGTCCCCAATAGCTGCACACACACACCTAACCATCCACAATCTTGAAGTTTCTGATGACATTTTCTTCCATTTTGTGGAATGGTGTGATATGAGGGCCGTTTGAAGAGCCTGTCATTTCTCTCATGCTGTGCCATGTCTTCGATAATGAGCTATAAAATATGATGAGAGGGAGAGATATCACATCAGCTCCTTCACAGCAGCCTCCCTATTATTTTGTTTATTTGTTCTGATCTCGCCTTTTGCTTTGTTCTGCCATCTTGGAATATTCTCTAAAGGGCATTTTATGCATAATGTCAAGAATATGCGGTTCATGGACAAAGAAGAGGTAGACAGGAGTAACTTTTCTCTGTTAGAAAAAAGAAAATCACGTCTTTGGGGGGCGGGCATATGTGGACAACCAACTACCTAGAATCTTGTTATCCCCATGGATAATGAATGACGGGCTAGCCAGTGTTAGCCTTCTGAATGTTTCATGGCCAGGCCTCTATGGTTTGACGCATGTGTTGTATATTTGGCTTGACGTGTGTGGGGTGTGGTGCACTGGAAGTGTCTTTTACCATGGCTGTATTCTCACTGCAGTGTGTTCTCTCTCAGGAAAGGTTCTCAAGGCTCTGCCATGCACAAATCAGTTCTTTTACTATGCACACATCATTCACCTGAAATGGCACGAGCTGCAGTGCTATTTTTGAGTTAATAGTTGCAATCTTTCTATAGTCAGTATATATACAGTATATATATATATATATATATTCAGAAATGTACACACTATTTACATTTTATTAAATTTAATACATTTTATTTATTCATAAATTAATAACTGGTAGATGTTTTACTGTATTTGTTCAAATTTGACATTTTTTTATTTTTTTTATTCAGTTTAAGAATTTGCTGACTTGGGGACATATGTGCTATTACAAATTATAGCAAAATTATTGATGTCAGCGATCTCACCATACTTTTAAAGTAATGTGTTCATGCAATGCATACAAGTATTGATTCCACGTTTCTTCAAGTATGCTTTTTTTATCATTTATTTTTAGCTTAAATAGCAAAACAGTCATTGCCTTAACTCTCAAGTCCGCCTGATTGTCATAGAAACTATTGGCATTGTCATAGTAACTACTGCTCAGAAAATACAGCTAGGAATGTTCTCTTGTATCAGTTTGCAAAGAGCCAGATGTCTCCTGTAGGCTCGATGGAAATGGTATCAGATGAACCTGCAACTGATTCTTTTTGAGAAAAGCCCATCTGGAAACTCTGACCTTTACTTTTCTTTGTCAACAGGGAATGAGCCACTTTGTCGCAGATGCCTGCAGGCTGAGAAAATGCCAAATTGCACATTTACCTCAGTGCAATCCTCTTCTGGACAATAAACAAATGCATTGTTATCCACACAGGACATGAAACGACGAAGTGAATCAATCTTGAATAAAAAGCCATTTAATGAGCTCTAGCAGTTTTGCACAGCACTGTGCCAGAATCGCCCCTCTCATATATTGCACAGATGGGAAGTAATGTTTAACAAGACATGGGAATTTGGAGCAAAGTGCGCCGCCTCAAATTATTGCAAATTGAATTTGCCCCAACAACAGTTTTCTAATAGGCCTTGTTTGGATCAGTTCCTGAGGGAAATCATATTCTCTGTATTACTGATTACCCTGAGGAATATAGACTGAATGTGTTTTACTTTTAATTTTTAGTTGTTTATCTCCCATCATGATGAATATAGTCTGTACATAGTTAAACTTAGCAGGCGTTAATGTTTTGCAATTTGTGCTGCAAAATGTATGAATACAGCAATGATAAAATTCCTACCTGCACGTTAGAGCAGCTATGATTTGGCTGCTTAGCATGGTCCCATTAGGGCCTGTTGCTAGATGGTGTTGTTGTGTAAAATTCTACCTCCAAGATGTAGCCATGTGTAATGCCTGTTAAAAAAAACAAAAAAACTGATAACTAATCTAGCAGGCTAGTTAGCTAGCAGCATGCTAACTTGCAGCCTAATAAGCTATCTGCATGCTTAGATGGCTTGTTAATCAGATCTACACATGCTTTGCAGGTTAAAAGAATAATGGTATGTAAGCTAAAGCTACAGCTAACCAAATGAAAAAATATTTAATTTGACACACTAACTTGCAACCTTATAGGCTAGCGGCATGCTTAGATGTCTTGCTAATTAGCTAATTAGCTATACGCTTTGCAGGTTAGTAGACCATTGGTAAGTGCAGCTAGTGGATAACCGAAGAAAAAGTTTAATTTAACCGTTTCTAGCTTCTTTTCAATAACATGACATTTCATTTTTGTGTTTACACAGTTAGCACAGCATACAACACAACACTTATTTTGTAGCCTCTCCATAAACAATTTATTCAATTACAGTAGATTTTTTGCTAGTGACCAAAGCTTGAAATTGACTTTTTAAAATCTTACAGAAATATCACAGCTCAGGATAGTTAATGAAGGTTTTAGGATTCATAAATGGGAATGTTAATGGCTAGCTCTCTCCTATTATTGCAGACCACCTTAGCATTAGCACACATGCCCCTGGCAATATTTCATATCACTCTACCACTCTCTTTCTCCTCTCTGCTCTTCTGTCTAATTTAATCCATAAAATCCCATAAATATAATTAATTTAGACAAATCGAAAATGAATGAGTCTGACTAAATGTGTCATTTCCATGTCTTCTTCATCAATGCTAACTAATCTGGAACAGGCTCATGTGCATGATCTCACCATTCAGCATATGATTATTCAAATTAGCAATTCAAAGGATGATCCCACTTGTGCCCTCTCACTCCAACCAAAGAAATTTAAATTAGGGTTCTTGTTTAACTAAACTAATAACCCACACACCTAATTCATGAGTGTCTCAGCTATAGCGCCATTTGCTCTAATGAGTCCACAGGTCTTACAGGTAGTAACAGATGGGATGGACAGTATTAACATATGTATGGGGGAATAGAGTACTCTTCTATGCTATATTTCACAGTGTGTCTGTCTGCTGGTGATGTGAATATATGGACCTGTGGGAATAAGACATGGGAATAAATCCTTGTGTAAAATCTCGCTTGTGTCAGAAAGACAGTGAGAATTGTGTCGAGACCGATCTCATTTGCTGCATTAGCAGAGACCCAAACGGATGTCGAATAAATGGGAAGAAGCCTCTGTGTCTTGTGACAGTCCTGGGTTTCATTTGTGAGCTAATTTGGTCACAGCTTTAAAAAGCCTATATTTAAAAAGTGTGAAACAAAGGAAGGAACGTTAATGCGGCATGTCATGGCATGCCTTACAAGAAAAAGCTGATTTTGTTAAGGAATACATGTTTAATTAATTGTACTTACAGATACAGTTGGCTGCATATTTTAATTTGTTCTCTATTTTAATAACTGTTTAATTGCATGCATATTTATTTATGCGTATCTATCTATCTATCTATCTATCTATCTATCTATCTATCTATCTATCTATCTATCTATCTATCTATCTACAGTATATACACAGTCTGTCTGTATTTATATGCATTCTTTCAGTCAATATAGGCTTTTATATGAAATATAAATAAATGAATACCAACATACACTACATAAATAAATAAGTACATATTTTTTTCTAAATACATTTTTTAGCAACATTGTAGATTTAAATGATTTACTTATATTTATTCTTTATTTCTTTCAAATCAAATCCAATCTTTGCAAAGAGAAAGCTGTAGAACCAGATGCTTGATTGGTGCTATTCATCTTAAATAAGGATCCAATTTACAAAACAGTTAATAAGAAAGCTTGGGTGCTTCTCAAAGCATCGAGACTAGAGTAACCCAAATTGTATACTTTCATACCAGTGTGGTTTCTTGGTGCTCATGCATGTTTAAAAAACAGTTTTGACATTATATCAATCACTGATGTCAATTGTCCTTGGCTTCATGAAGCCTGATTAAGCAGCCAGTTTTTTGGACCTGTGTCATGAGTGGTTATAGAAGTCAAATGCTTGAAGTCTTGATGTTGAAGCATTTATTCAAGCTTCCGTGTAACTGATTCAGTGTTGATTTCCATTTGCAGGCTCAGCATGTGGCCCAATGAGAGCTCTGAAAATCAAAGGTGATTAGAAGTGACCAATCGCCATCCGTACACTCAAACTCAACGGTCCCATTTAATTGGCGCCTCGAGGACCTCTCAAGATTTCTTTAGCTCTAAACACTCAAGCAGATCAAAAGAACAACGACACAAACCAACACAGCTACAGATTATGCCTATATAGGCTCCTACGTGCAGTGTAGGTAAGAACATCTCAAAAACCATGGCGGACCCCTACCACAACAACATTTACCACCAGGGAGACGGAGACAGCTATGGGACGTATGGACAGGGGGGACAGGATGGCTACGGTTATCAGACTGACTACCCTCCGCAGGAGGAAGACGCCGCCAGTGACGCCACTGAGGGACACGATGAAGAGGATCAAATATATGAAGGGGAGTACCAGGGCATACCCCATCCAGACGAGGTCAAGGCTGCTCGGAGGGCAGCAAGAGCAAAAGCGAGGACCGTGGGGGACACCGTGTCAGATCAGGAGGAGCTTGCTGAACAATACGAGGACATCATGGAGGACTGTGGACATGGGAAGTTCCAGTGGACCCTGTTTGTGGTGTTGGGTCTGGCGCTAATGGCGGACAGCGTGGAGTGCTTTGTAGTGGCCTTGGTGCTACCCAGTGCAGAGAAAGACATGTGTTTGTCCCACGCTGAGAAGGGAATGCTGGGTAAGTCACCGTTTTAGTGTTCAGAATACCAACATAGCATTTCTGCAGTAAACACCTGAATGTTCCACTAAATGGGAAATATACTGCACTTAGGCTATAGGTACTGGTTTCCCATGATGCATAGCACTCTTCCTTACATTCCAGTTCAAATCTTTACGGAAATTAACCATGGTTTTAATATAGTAAAAAACAAATAGTAATCACAAATTGAGGGTGGTATTGATACAATAACCATAGATTAACCATGGTGTTTTGTAGTAAAACGGTGGAATACAAATGGTAATCAATACTCCAAAAGAAAATATAAATCAATACTATAAAACCATGGTTAATTTTAACAAGCTATCAAGTTGCTATCTTTATTGGCTCACTGTTTGATTGTACTGAAAAATAATCAAGACGTAAACAAAAGGCTAAATAACCGTATTTATTATAAGATAAATATTTATAAATGCTAACTGGATACCATTAGATAAACTACTCGCTTGAGGTTTTGGGCAACACATTTTTTAGATTACAACTTTTTTACGATTTCACATAATTTTTAAATGTAGCAGGCTGAATACAATGTACACTCTGCAGTATGTGGCTAGATATATTCCATTATATGCATAACCTTTGAACACAGAGTTAGGATAAACAATCATAAAGGGATATATGCAGGATTTTCTTGGTGTATATTGATTTTTATGGATTTAAGCCAATGTGCTGAAATTCTTTTTCCTGAGTCCTTTTTTATAACAAAAACTCAACCAAGAAAAACCGCATGAATTAAATTTAGCTGGTTATGTGAGTCCTGGATGTGGTTCCATATGCACATGCTGATGAAAAATGTTAGTGTTATTAATCCTAGTAGTGATTTTATAAATTGAGACAGACCTGAATGATGGCATACAGTCAGTTTTAGCCAGCTGGTACTTCAGGAGACCATCAATTAAGAATGTTCTCAAATTAGCTAATGGAGCACTCGACAGTTGGGACTCATGCAGCTGGGTTTCACGCTCGGTATACATCAATCCACTCTTGCTTAGTAAAGCAGTTGGGGGAACTGACTCGTGACTCCCGAAGGTATGACTGAGATAGGGTAGGTTTTCGGACAGACTAAAGAAAAACAATTAAGCAAGACCAAGCAAGCATAGAAATTGAAGCAAAAGGTAGTTGTGTTTAATGTGCCCCTATCCTTATAGTTGAGATATAAGCTTTGTTGTACTATAAAAAAATATTTTTTATATTTTATTTTATTTAATAGTAATACAGGACCTGAATTAAGAATAATTACTAGTTTGATCTCACTTCAGAGAAACATTATTCAAGACATGCCTGATAATTCAAAGATTTTTTGAATAATCTGTGCCTTTATTAGTGACAAAAGGAAGCCGGATTTAAAGACTATTGCTTACCGTGTAATAATAAAGACAAATCTACATATCTGTCTATCAGATTGAATTGTTCAAGGCACAAAGGTGACAGTGGAAAACCTTCCCCCGTCTGGATAAGTGATACTGATGTATGTGCAGAAGCAGCGTGTATGAGAGTAAAGACTGGCTGTGAGCATCAGGGAGCCAGAATGAGCGAGCACTTTCTATCCTGCACACCCGTTGTGGAGAACAACTGAGTCAGCAGTAGCCTGACAGATCGATAGCTTCTCTCCTGACCTTGCTCTGATACATAATCCTGTGCCCACCTCCCTCGCAATCGCCTGAAGGGGATATTTTTCACTCGCTTTTTCATACTTCACAACACTTTCGGGACTGGTTCTGATATGCCGTCTTTACAGAGACATTTTAGCTTCTTGCAGGTCTAGAACCGAATATGATGTCTTGTAGAGGTGTCTGCCAATTTTACAGGTTTTCTTAGTGGTTATAATTTTTGGCCCAGCACTGCGTCAGATTTCATGTTGGGTTCCTATAATGCTATCCAACTAACTTTTAAAGTGCAGTCACGTTTACTATTGTTTGTTGAATTTTTGCAGGTAAAATCCAATCATTTTGATAGGATTCCTAGAATGCGATCAGGAATATATATGTATGTATATATATATATATATATATATATATATATATATATATATATATATATATATATGTTTCGAATTTTTTTAGGGGGCATTCACATATGATTTTTTTAAAGTTTACTATGTATAATATGTCATCTTAAAAATGCAACACTCATAAAATCAGTGCAAATCTTGACATATTAGCCAAAGGTGTCGTTCAGAACGCCTGTAGCGTTATCGATAAAATAAAGTAGTTTATAAGAGTTGAATTTGAAGACGTTTTCAAAAAGGTTGCCAAGACTAGCTGACATTACTAATCAAATAGTAGAATTTTATGAATTGATGGTTAATTATCTAGTCATTCATTGTGTCTCAAACTTTTATATAAAAGAGGTGAACAAACTAATTACTACACCCCTATTCTATTTCTTCACCAAACATAACTTCAAAATAAGTTTTAATGGTTTTGATTGAAATAGATTCCTTAACTCTCCTTTATTTCTTATTGGTCAAAAAAAAAAAACATATAGCCCCTCCCGAACTCACGCCATTGGCCGAGTCAGCGTTGCTATGTTAGGCTGGTCAGAATTCTTAGACAAACAGAGGAATGTTTTGAAAGCGCAAAGTGCTTTCACTTCTGAGGGGAATAAACCTACAGATAGCCTATTTATAGTTTCCACATATTAAACTGGGACAGTTGAAATAATTTTACCACTGAATAAATGATGCTCGTCACCTTTAACACTTGAAATGCAAACTAGTAGTCACGTTAATCTGTATTACAATACAGAATACAATCACAGCATCGGCTTAGCCTCCGGCACTCATTTTGGCTTTGAAACGTTGTCACGACTGTGTGACTCGGCGGATTAAGGCTGACCAATGGGATGCTGGGAGGATCCTCATGCTGAGCGGTGGGGGATAATGGCAGCTCAGCTCCATATGTTGATCTGCTCAAAGAGGACGGTGCTGTCACTTTCACACTAGTCTTACACCAAACTCCCTTCACCACATGACCATCTGTACTCCACGCCAGGCAACTCGTGCTTCATGCCTGTGCAACACTATAGTTTTGAGGGGAAAATCTGCAGAATAATGCAGAATAGGTTTGATAAAATTAGTTAAAAGTAGGTGAGAGTACACATAATGTTGGCTGAAAGCATACTAGAATTACATAAAATATTTATATTAAATTATTTAATTTAATAAATGCTTAATATTTATACCTGATATTTAATAGTATTAAATATGTAATTTTTTGTAAAAAAAAAAAAACTATTGTTTTAGAATTTAAATTCTTTAGAAGGTTAAGATGATTTTTTAAAGCTTTTTGTTAATACAAGTCTAGTTTTTGTTCAAAATCTTGCAGATATTAAAAATAACAGACTTTCTTTCATTTCTGAATGTAATAAGTCTGAAGTCTAACCGTAATGTGTGTGCATTTGGTGAACACTTTTATCCAAAGCAACTTATGTGACAAGGTCATACGCTCCCTAGGAAGTGAACCCTGAAGTTTGAGCTAAAAAATAGCTTTAATGTTAAATCATGATTAACATTAAACCATTCAAACCTCTACTGCATTCCTGAAGTCTAATTTTATAATCTTGCCCTTCAAAGAACAGTTGATGCCTCCACTGTCATTGTACAACATTTGCACAAAGGTTCAAATTAAATGCCAGCTCTTTCGCTGCTCTCTTAAGTGAACACCCCGCTGACAGCTACATTCACTAAACATGTTACGTCAGCCAAATTGCACACCTGAGAGTCTTACTATAGCTTCTAAACACCCACCCGCACTCATTAAGATTGACCAGGACCTCAAAACCTTCTATTGCAGTCACTTAACATCGTGACTGCTCATTTGATGTTCCTTTCCTTCAATTTCCGAGACTAAATTAGCTTAAATTGATCGTGGTTGCGTGGTTGAGTTCTGATCTTACATATTTCTTTGTCATTTATATTCACATGGAGACTCTATTGGATCTCATTAGATAAGAGTGATTGAAAGTGAACACCGCACAATAAATGAATTTTTGGGGGTGATGAGACTCTTAACGAAACGAGGAAACGAGGAAACGAGGGAAAGGATGCCCCCTAGAGGTGCTGTAAAATAGAAGAGAGGTACAATATGTGTAATGTTTTATAACATATAAAGAGAGAATATTAAATAACAAATATTTAACACAGTATATGTGTGTTTATTAAAGTATGCTTTCTCTCTCTGTGTGTTATGCTATAACTATCAATACTGTATGTCAATCGATCTGACGTGGTTTATCGTTTCTTCTGCAGGTTTGATAGTATTCCTGGGAATGATGTTCGGAGCATTTATTTGGGGTGGCCTGGCTGATAAAGTGGGCCGACGGAAATGTCTGATTATCGTCCTGGCCATGAACTGCATTTCTGCCTTCTTCTCCTCATTCGCCCAGGGATATGGCTTCTTCCTGTTCTTCAGGCTGTTTTCTGGAATTGGGTAAGCTAAGCTGGAGAAAAAAAGAAAGAGAAGAAGTGGTATATTAAGACAAAAAAAAAAAAACACAAAGGTCTTCCCTCCATGGAATTGCTTGACAATAAGTCATTGTTTTCCATTAGAGGTTGAGTCCTTCTGTAAATCAGGCATGTCCAGGCTCAAGCCCTTCTCCCTCGGCTCAACTTCTAATTTAAACCTTGCAATGCTGGACGGTAATTACAGGACTGATTCATGGGGAACTTTCAATCTAGCTGCCTCTGGTAGTATTTTCAGGCTATAGTATACCCTTGAGACTATATCATGACTTTAGAGGTCTCGTCAATATGCTCTTGTGGACATTTACAGGTTTTGTGGACATGAACGCAGATAGCATTTTAAAAGAACTGTGGCCATGTGTTGTCTTGCAGAATTGGGGGCTCTGTCCCAATTGTGTACGCGTACTTCTCTGAGTTCCTGCAGATGGACAAAAGAGGAGAACATCTCAGCTGGCTTTGCATGTTTTGGATGATGGGGGGCATCTATGCCTCCTTCACCGCCTGGGGCATCATCCCTCGATATGGTACATATCTATACTTTGTGTATGTAGAGTGGTGTATGGATTACGCTTCTTTTTTCCCTTGCTTTTACGTGTTGAATGTTTTGCTGTATTTCAGGCTGGGGTTTCAGTATGGGCACAGAGTTCCAGTTCCACAGCTGGAGGGTCTTTATTCTAGTCTGTGCTCTCCCATCTATAGCGGCTTTTGTTGGGCTAATATTCATGCCTGAGAGCCCACGTTTCCTTCTGGAGGTATTTATCTGAAATATACAATAGCGCTGTTCCAACATATAGTGAGCTGACTTGCTGTCTACTGCCTACACAAACAACTGCTACATGCTACATGGTACCTCATAAGGTTCTTCATAGATAGCAACTTGCCCCACACAAATCTGATTGCCACTAGCAACTTACGGCAAACAATTCAAAATTGAGTTTGACATTAGCATGTTGCTAAGCTAACCAAACTACACAGCACAAACAAACAAAAAAATCTTGCACCTCAAATAGAATTTGTTGCATCATAAATGTCTCTGCTGTCGGTTTTAATCAATTTAATTATTATTATTATTATTTAAACATATCTTTCTCTTCCAGAATGCTAAACATGATGAAGCCTGGATGATCCTGAAACAGGTTCATGACACCAACTGGAGAGCCAAAGGAGAACCTGAGAGAGTGTTTACTGTAAGTTCAATTATTTTCAAGAGCTGATTTGATGTTTTGGAGTAACGTGATACTTTTTTTTCTTAGCTCTGTGTCATGTAATATGGTAAAGACTTATTCTTTATCGTAATGACTAATGGATAATGAATCCTATAATCCAGGTAACTCAAATCAAGGTTCCAAAGACACAGGAAGATGAGTTTATTGAGATTCAGTCTTCAACGGGAACTGCTTTCCAGAGATGGGTGGTTCGAACATTGACACTGACCAAGCTGGTAAACCATAAAGCTAACAGTTTAACTTACTGTACGTTCTTCAACATGTAGTTCTAATATAAGCTATTTTTGTGTGCAGGTCATGAAAAATGTGTTGTCCCTCTTTGGTCGTGATCTAAGACTAGCTACTCTGCTAATGGCCATTATATGGTTCACAATGGCATTTAGGTAAACCACTTTTACTAACTACTTTACTAAGTCCTGAAACACTGTTGCATTGATTATTTTAATAATTTCTTCTTTGGTTTAAGGCAAATTCTGTAACTTTAGTGCCTCTAATGTCAGCAAATGGAATTGCAACACATTAAATTAGCCCCATTGGTGGCGTTTTCACACTTAGAAAACATTTTCATTGCTTCTCTTTCTTGTGGTATATTCCAGTTTTTACGGGCTTTCTGTGTGGTTTCCTGACATGATCAAACACCTCCAGCACGAGGAGTATGAATCTAAGCTCAAAGTGTTTCACCGGGAGAAGGTGGAGCAATTTCATTTCAACTTCTCTTTGGAGAACCAAGTCCATAAAGAGGGAGAATACATCAACGACAAGTACACTGACAAAAACGCCATCTGCGACATCAATTACCCATAAATGCTTTTCCTAATTGTCAGGCTATAGTAGTATCTCAACGTGGGTTTTGTGCTTTCATGCAGGTTCATCGACATTGAGATGAAGTCTGTGAAGTTTGAAGACTCCTTGTTCCTGGACTGCTTCTTCGAGAACATCCGATCCACTGAAACCACCTTTGAGAACTGCACCATCCGCAGGACTGTGTTTTATGACACAGGTAAGAGATCTTACCCAATTTTCAGAGCTGGTTTAGTGCACTAGACCTCAAGGTTTGTTCATTTCCACAGACTTGTATGAAGAAAAGTTCATTGACTGTACATTTGAGAACGTCACTTTCCTGCAAAACAAGAAAGGATGCCATTTAGACTATGATGAGGAGAACGACGTCCTAGTCTACTTGGTCAGCTTCTTAGGCAGCTTAGCCGTGTTGCCTGGAAATATCATCTCGGCACTCTTCATGGACAAGATTGGACGAATCAAGATTATAGGTGAGCTGAACCGCTGCCTAAATGGCTACAAACCTTAGCTTAGCTATTGTCAGAAATGCTATCAGCATGTTTTATCTAGTAGCTTGCAATCTAGGAAGTTACTAATGTTGTTTCTAACCAAGAGGAGCCTGTGAAGACAATTTTTCTTCTCTTGCAGGTGGTTCGATGCTTATTTCTGCTGGCTGCACCTTTTTCCTTTTCTTGAGCTTTAGTCAGGCAGCCATCATAGCCTGGCAGTGTCTGTTCTGTGGCGTTAGCGTAGCAGCATGGAACGGCATTCAAGTCATCACTGTGGAGCTCTACCCAACTTCAAAAAGGTAAAACCAATGGATAAATTTTGAGAAACTAGTGTTGTTTTTGCTAGTGGATTTGCGAAAAGAGCTAAAGAAGCATTATCAGCATTGTTTTGTCATGCTAAGTGAAAGTCTCTCGCCTACTTAACCTTGCGCAAATATATTAACAGTACAGTGGGCTTAGTCCAATTACATCATGATGCAGTGAATAATGCTATTTTAGTATTAATTATTTATATACCACTATGATATTTATTAATATTTTGAATTGGCATTTTTATATTTTATATTACACTTTAATATACACTTTAATATTTGTTGTTTAGTAATTTTTTACTGTTTTTACAGTTTTTTTATATTTATTTATTTATTTATTTTTAGGTTTCAGTTTAAGTGACTTTTGTAGGTTTGCATTTTTCATCCAGTTTTTATATATGTATTTCTTTATATTTTAGCTTTAGCTTTAAATCTATAGATTGCTTTAACAATAACAATACTGGTCTGCAGATTTTATATTGAAACGATTAAATACATGTTGCATTTGTCTTTCGAAGCATGGCTACAAAGTCCATGCCAATTGTAATCTGATTGAAAACGTAAAAAGTGTTACAATCACATTATCAAGCCGACTATGCACAAAAACTTGACTTAATACAAATAGTTTTTAGTAGAACTGAAATTTTAAAGTGAAAAGTGAAAAGCCATAGTGTCTTTTCATTGTCTGGTCTTAACTTCTCTTGCAGAGCCACAGCGTTTGGAGTCTTAAATGCCATTTGTAAGTTGGCAGCGATATTGGGAAGCTCAATCTTTGCCTCATTCGTTGGCATTACAAAAGTCATCCCCATTCTGCTGTCCTTCGGTGCTCTGGTCGGTGGCGGAGTGCTGGCCCTTAAACTGCCTGAGACCAGAGAGAAGGTCTTGCTGTGAAAATCTGAAGCTGACAGTTTGGTCTAAGCCATTGTAAATGACTATTAGTGTGGAGATATCTGCTGGGATGTATAAAATTGGGCTTATTCAAGAAAATTAAAAATATATACTTTAAATGCCATAATATGTGATATTAAATTCCAATATTCAAAACCTACAAGGACCAACTGATGGATCTTCTCCTAGTCAAATATTATTGTATAGATATGCCTGATATTTCATATACAATACGTTAAAAGCCTGTTGAGTCATTTAGAGCCTCAAAAAAAATACCTGCACTAGTTATATAGTTTTAGAAAATCTACATGGAGTGTTATAGAGAATAACCTCTAGTGAAAAATACAGCTGTCCTAGATTTGCTTGGATGGGGTAATCAGAGTTATGGAAGTCTCAATCCTGTGCCATTTCTTGGTCAAAAAATTCAGGTACTGTTGAAGATTTTACTTTTACCTTATTCTATAGCTTGTAATTTGCTGTCGTCTCACCCTCTGCCTTTGCTTATGATGTAACCTCCACTGATAAAAAAAAGTGTATTTTTGTCCCGGTGTTTGCAAGTGTCCTACTGTATGTCAAGAGACTGATCTCAATGTGTTGCTGTGCGTTTGGATGCTCGGTGCAGAATGTGCGCTTGTGTTTGTTGGGTCACTACAGAAACCATTACTTGTGCTTCCTCCGTTTTCTATTTTTGCTTTTTACCTGTAAACTGGCGGAGCTCCTTACAAAGCTAGCCTCGCTTTACCTTGCCTTTCACTAAATGTGTTGTTTCTTAGTGCTCTCTCACTCTCTTTCTCTATTGTGCTCTTGTTTTATTGTTTTGCATTCTGTGAATCCTGAAAAAGTGGGACGGTTTGGTCACTTTGGACTTGAGCTTCACAGAGCCACATGTCTGTATGTGTTGTTGGCTGAGTTGCATGTGTGTAAGTTACCAAGTAATGTGTCTTTTCTCAATGTGCTGTCTGGATGATGTAATGTATGTCTCACTGCAAATAAAACTGGTTTAGACCATACCAATCATTGGTAATCTGTATCATTTTAGTTTTCATGAGCTGATTATAGAGGAATGGTACACATACAAAAAAACTCATTACTCACCCTCATGTCATTCCAAACCTGCATGACCTTCCTTACACAAAATTTTGAAGAATGTCTATAAATATTATTTTTGGGCCACATTGACTTCCATTCTATGTTGAAAATGTTATTTTGTGTAACCATACAGGTTTGGAACGATATGAGGGTGAGTAAATAATGACATGATTTTTGTTTTTAGCTGTACTGTACCTTTAAAGTTTGTGAAGTTGTCACCTTTGTAACTAACAAACAAAGCTGTGCTTGCTCACTATATTACTTCGTTAAAACACAATATCAAAAATACATGCACCAAAATGAAATCTATACACCTGAATAAGGAAGCCAATTTCTGCCATGGAATAAAAAGAAAAAATAAATAAGGTAAATGTGACTTTTATCCTACAATTCTGACTTTTATCTTGCAGGATATAAAACTGGAACTGCAAGATTCTGAGAAGAAAAGTCGGAATTCTGAGATACAAATCTGTAACTGTGAGAAAAAAAAGAATTTTATTTTATTTTAATAAAAATAAGAAATAATATTCTGTGGCAGAAACAGGATTTCATACCTGAAAAATCGAACAGATCCATGTGATCCATATGATTCTAAGTTTATTTGTGAACACTTGCTTCTTCATTTTTAAAGTATATTTGGAAATATTTTCTGGCTTTCACAGAAATAAATCATTTTCTGTTTTCTGTTCTGATGTTTTTGTTTTGTGACCGTACATTATGAATAAAAAAAATAAATAAACATTTATGTGATTCACAGTTTGTGTTTTCTGTTTTTTTTTTGGCTGAAAACTTTCTTCTGCCTGCCAGCTCATTCTGTCTTGGGGTTTGAGCAACTGTGTGAAAGATGTAACAGCAAGACCTGAGACAGAACTGGAGCAGAGTCCCTTATTTTCGCTTGGTTGAGAGGTTTTAGTTTGTAAAGAAGCTATTCAACACTGACGGTCTCTGAAACTGTAGAAGTGGGTGGGAAAACATGTACAAAAACGAGTTCAAAGATCATGTTACATGCAAATTCTGGTTCTGAAATGAGTGAATATCAAACACTAGACTCCTGGAGATTCATATGATAATGTACTTACAGTAAATTCGTTTTTTTCACTTTGGGCACCACATACTCATGTTGTTCTCACAATGCAATGTCATGTTTCTTCTGATTCGCAGCACCTCTGTCTCAAGATATTTTGTTTTGATTCACACTCATGGTGCAAAATGCTGCACACCACGAGAGGAGGGAACATTGTCATTCCCATGGGAATGTCAAGAGGACAGTTTGTTGCTTTAAATGACAGGAGTTAATAGAAACACATGCCTCAATAAAAATAAGTTTTATTTATTCTTTTTAATATGGTGAACAGAACACTGTGGTCTTTTAAGACTGAGAACTAATAGATACTAACAGTCTCACCCACCATGCACCTGAGGTGCCAAAGACCACCACAGACCTGGCACCTCTCGGCTCCCGGAGGGTGAGATCAGGGTTCGGGAAGTTCACATCACAAAGGTCAAATCTGATCTGACCCAATCTAAATGTTTTGAGAGAAGCCTGTTCAGATGAACTCTTGACTTGAGCTCGGTGAGGTCGCGGAGACTCTCGTGAACTGTGTGGCGCAGGTTTAGCACCTTGTTGTTCCATGCTAAGGTGCCAGTCTAAACAGTAGCATTTCAAAACTCCCACACTCAGCCACACATCTTCAAACAGGCTAAATATACTGAAAACCTTTTTAATGGGTTTTCATAACATTTTAGTGATTTTTAAATGTTTAGCAACTGCTGTGTTTGGGATTAGCAGCACATGTTTGAGCACACTATGCTATGCTAATGCTGATCAAGTTTTAAAAAGTCATAATGTAAGGCTAAAAAACATTTAACGGTCTATATATGAATAAGCTTCATTCTTAAATGTCTTTTCATTGACAGTATATTGGTGTGAATGCTCTTAATATTATTTAGCCAGCCTCATTAGCTCACTTACATGTGTGGTGTGAAATTCCATTAAAGGTTGACACAGACAACAGAGCGTTTAATGTGTCCCATTAGAGGTGTCCTTTAACACCGTGGCTGTGAGAGAATGGCCTGAGTCTCTGTCTCTGACCTACTGACCTACTGACCGCATATCATCATCTGAAGCTTTGTTCCTTAGAAACGGAATAGATTTATACTTTATGGGTTTATCAGTATCTATCAAACTTTGCATTTGTGTACTTTTTTTGAATAATTTATGCCATGTTTGACATGTAATTCTAAACATTATTTTATTTTATTAGCATTTTATAGTTTTTTGTTGTTGTTGTTTGTATTATATTTTATCAATATATTATCAAAGTTGACTGTGGGGTTGGGGCAGTGATATTGGTTGATATTTATGTTATGGTTGATGTAAAACAATGCAAAAACATTATTATATTTTATATATATTATTTTATATTTTATTATATATTTATATATTTATATAATTATTCTTATTATTATTCATTATATAAATATTATATAATGTAAAAAAACATTTATTTTTAGTTTATTTAATATACAAAAACAATATATTTAAACATTTATATTTTAAATCTAGTGTGTATATGTGTGTGTGTGTGTGTGTGTGTGTGTATATATATATATATATATATATATATATATATATATATATACACACAAACTATAATACAATTTCATATAATAATATAAATATAATTTAAATAAATTTTTTCAGCATCTGTGAATTTATATAGTATACTATTTCTAATTATGTTTTCAGCATTGTGATTGTGATTGTTATGCAATTAATCTGCTCTTTTTTAATTGTCATTTTAGATTATACATTTTTAATGAATTAGTTTACTGTGTTTGTATTTATGGGGTGAAAATAGTCTAAACAGCTCTGGAGAGCTTGATGTTAAAAATATTAGGGAAGGGGGGGGGGGGGAGTTCATGCTGGGTAGGAGTGAAAAATCACACATTACCTGATGACTCATATCTGTAGGTTCCCACATCAGGACTGGACTTCTCCCTCTCTCCCTCTCTCCCTGTAGTCTGGTCTGGGACAGAGGCCTGCAGAGGTGTCACTTCACACCTCTGAGGCCTGAGGCTACTATAAAGCCTTCCTCCAGCACCACTGACTCTCCCAAACTTCACAGAATGGACGTGTCTTCTCCTTTCTTCAGCTACTTCACACAAAACTCCTGGAGCTGCTTGAGCTCAGACTCTGAATTCAACGACATCTCATCTCCTGAAGCAGTTTCTCCTACTTCCTACATGGACTTCTCTCCTTCAGCCCAGCTTCAAAACAGCTGTTCTCCACCTCCCAGAGGTGTAAAGTTGCCCACATCGGGTTCCTTACATCAGGACGGCCCACGTTCCCGTGTTGGAACTAGAAGAACGCGCTGCAAGAACCCAAGCAAGCAAAGACAGAGCGCCAGCGAGAAGGAGAAGCTCAGAATGAGGGACTTGACCAAAGCTCTCCACCACCTCAGGACTTATTTACCTCCTTCCGTGGCTCCTGTCGGTCAAACATTGACGAAGATTGAGACGCTTCGCCTCACCATCCGCTACATCTCTTATCTGTCTGCTCAACTAGGCCTCAGCGAGGAGTCTCTCTGCCAGATGAGGGACCTGAGCGCTTCTACATACCAAGAATTGTCTCAAAATCAGGGCTATTCAACACCAGAGTACTGGAGACTCAACACATCACATGAAGAACTGTCTCAAAGCACCTTCAGACCTTCAGAGCATGTGTTGAGGAAGATAGGGATGGACAGTCATCAGGTCTGCACGAGCATGGAAACACCGTCACATGATGATTCCTTCAACTCTAGCTCTGAATCTCTTCAGGAAGGCCCTTTGTATGCAGATACAGCCACAACATACCAGGTTTGTTCTTTGCTTGGCACTTATATATTTGAAATGAAAAATTCTGATTATGTAAATAATGCACATTGTGTTATTTTTTATTATTATTATTAATTACATTTTCAAACACTGAATAAATGCTGAATAAAATACTTCATTTTTCCACCTCTCTTTTAAGGTTTACAACAAAGCTGTCCACTGTCCAATTGCACCGGAATTCTGGGGATGAAACTGTCATCCAACTTATGCATATATATATATATATATATATATATATATATATATATATATATATATATATATATATATATATATATATATATATATATATACTGTACAGTATTTAATGTATTTAAAAAAAAGTGTCTTATCTTATTTGAACATTTTTATATTAATATTATATTTGTATGTTATCTTTTTTTGTACAAGAATTATACTAATTTATTTATATTTATATTAAAAACATCTAAATGTCAAAGTTTTGATTTTTTTGTGTATTGACTGAACTGCACGATTTTGTTTATTTATCATTCAATAACATTAAAAAGATATTCACTGTTTAAAATACATTTTTGTCCATCAACAAATCAACAGTTATTATTCATGATTACTCATTATCAATAGATTCTCAAACCAGCTATTACTTATTATAGTTAACCAAAACTGAAATTGAAACTAAAACCATAATTACAATACATATTTCAAATAATATATATATATGTATATATATATATATATATATATATATATATATATATATATATATATATATATATATATATATATATATATTTTTTTTTTTTTTTTTTTTTTTTTTTTTTTTCAAAATTTTAACTGGCTTACATTAAAATGATAACTGAACATTTAAAAAATAATAATAATTTAAAATAATAATAAAGACTTTAATAGCTTCTCAGTTATGCTAAAAGAATACTTTCTCAAACATATTCTATATGAGTGACGGAGGCTATATGAATCATGTTTGGTTTATTGTAAGGCAATGTCTATATTTTCCATAAGAGGGTGCAATATTCAGCCTCATGCAGCCATACGCCGCTATGATTTTGCCCCACGACGACTCCTCTTCATGTCACTCTTGACACACACTGTTACTTTTGTCCTAAACCTAAGCTGTTGCGTGCTTTATATATGATTTTACAGCAATATGAATTGCAACTAATCAAAAGACGATTGTTTTCATAGCATTTTTTCTAGATACAGATATATATAATGCAATTCTTCCTATAATGTTGACCGATTGTGTTACCCCTGACAGAAATAAAGATGCAAAAATCCTCTGGAATGCGCAGAAATTGTATAGACAGGCAGTTACAGCGTTAGTGGATGCTTTGAGCCTCTCCTCAGTCATTTTCATGTAAATTGCATTCAGAATGCTGCTAATGGGATTTTGCAGCCAGTATTCACATTCAGGAATCGCAGATCCCAGCAGATAAAGAAAATGTAATACGGAGCAAAACAATTAACCAGCATTAACAATTGTTTAGAAGAATATAAAACGGGGTTAAAATATCATGACGCCTTTTTTAAGGGGTTGCACTTCCTAAGATATAAAGGAAGCTATATATTTTCATGTAAAACAAGTTTTAACACTCTGAGAAAAATATATAGCCTAATATTAGTTCTGACATATTAAGTGTGTTATTATAAAGACATGTTCAGCAAAAAATCATTACATTTTATTTTTGTTATACTAAAGAAAAAATATAATTGAGTGCTTTTATAATTGATTGTTTCAAATATAAATTGATTTGTTTTTATTATCAACTATATGTGTGTGTGTGTGTGTGTGTGTGTGTGTGTGTTTTATTGTTGTTTTTATTTATTCTTTCTTTCAAATTTTCCACTCTGAGACGCCCTCTGGTGGTCAAACGGACTAAATGAGAAAAGGTTTTAAATAAAATATTATTATATTGAATAAAGACTTGGAAAAGTAGAAGTTATTATTATTTATTTCAGTTTATTAATATATTTATATTATACTTTTTATGTAAAATAAAATAAAATAAGTAAATCAGATTACATTTTCCCTGTAGCTAAATTCAGTATTCTAAACTCAAAAAGACATAAGATGGTATTCCCCAACCCATTCAAGCTGTGCTAAATACTAATCAGTACTAACCAGGCCTGTGCAAATAGAAGCTCTTTCTTAATGAACCCCAAGTCAACAAAAAGATCCTCTCGCACCTCAAAGTCTGGACAGGATGATCCCTTTAAAAGCCTGGACTTCATGCATGCTTATCTTCATAATCCTCTAATGCGAGAGGGGTTGGCGTGCTGCATGTGTTTCAGGACAGTGCCGAGGTGTTAGATACTCAGATGATTAGAACTAGGGCTCTGCTTTAGATACCCTTGACCCTGTGACTGATGTGTTAATTTGGAGCTCAATACACAGTTTACAAAGCACTGGGAGGAAAGCATTTAGACAATCTAGTTGTTTACCTCAAATCCACATTTAACCGAGCAGGATAAGAAAAACACTTCACATTGATGTGCTAATCGACCTTTGGCGCTTTAGGAAAAACTAAGAACGCTTTTTAAAAAAGGAAGAAGGGAACTCATTCGCAGGGGGGTCTGAGACTTTAAATCAACATTTCAGTGAATCACCAGTGTCTAGTGACATTTTTAATGAATTAAGTGCACATTTTGTCTTTTTTGAGGTTGTTGTTTCGTTTTTAATTGTGCAAGTTTGCTGTATGCTTTAACCTATAGACCGTGATTATGTCATAGTTGTATATTTGGAATCCCATTAGATGACTTTTGACATATTCAGAATTTGGAATTTACTCATTCTTAATTTAATCAGCAAATTCACAGAAGTCAGTTCTTCTGATCTCATCTGAAACGAGTGTGTTGTCTGGGAACAGTCTAAATCGAATTATTTCAGGTCAGCACCAGGCAAGAAGGAGCAAGAAGTGACACGTTGTGGTCTGGGAACCATTTCCTCAGAGCTACTCACACCGAAGCCCAGAGCTCACCTTACACCTCAGAGAAGAAAACAACAACTGCATACACAGCCATCAAATACTGATCTCACTTCAAATCTAAAAGCACATGCATCAAATAGCGATTTTGCACAAGTTTTATTATCCTGTCATTTGCACATTTTGAGATTGCATTTAATTCCAAATATTGTATGTATATGTATGTATTAATGTGCGTGTGTGTGTGTGTGTGTATGAACACAAACACATACACACACACGTTTGTTTTTGAGAAAAGTGGGGACATCCCATAGGCGTAATGGTTTTTATAATGTAGAAACTGTATATTCTATCGTCCTTCACCAACCCTACCCCTAACCCTAACAGGAAACTTTGTGCATTTTTACTTTCTCAAAAAAACTCATTCTGTATGATTTATAAGTGTTTTGAAAAATGGGGACATGGGTTATATCCTCATAAGTCACCCTCTCCTTGTAATACCTGTGTCATACCCATGTCATTATACAGAGTTGTGTCCTGATATGTCACAAAAACATGCCCACACACACACACACACACACAACAGTATATGTATTATTTTTTGTAATATATTTTACATTTTAAAATTGTTAAAGTAAAACTGAACAAAAATGTGACTTCAAATTCAAATGTTTATAATCTGCCCTCTTAAAAATAGCTGTCCTTCCTGAGTTCCCATGAGGCCGTAAAAGGTAAAAGTCAGTTGTCTAAACAAAAACCTGTGAGCAACCGACACATTACAGGCTACACACTTCTCAGAAAGAGGTGTTACTCTGAGAGAGCAAGCATTTTAAGTTTTATTTCTTAAAATGCCAAAAAAAAAAAAAATGCATCAAGACCTGATTCTGATGCAAGATGAAAAATAAATAGCATGGCTCAGTTTTGATTTACTGGCGTTGTATTGTTGATTTAAAACTAAACAATAACTAAAATGCCACTTTTGACTGGTTTTACAGGAATGAAAATTGACTATGTAGTACTGAACTAAATACAGAAGTACACAGCGGCCAAAAAAATCAGATCAGAATTATTCCCATAAATAAAATCTCCAGACTTTAAATCTAAATGTATCTTGAACTTGCCCTGTAGCCGTGAATGTTATTTTACCGCAGCAGTCGCCACCTCCCACCTGTGCTGGAAGTGATGTGATTTTCCCAGAGACCCCCTGCCCCTGGTGTGATGTCTCTCTGCCGCTTTGAAATTCTAAAGCACCTTCTGGAGGTGCAACATCACACCTCTACATCCAGGATATATTGGGCTGCTGCCTCCAGCTCTTTAGCATTCACTCAGGTACTAGAGAACGAGAAGGAAACATCTCCTCTGCTTTGAAAAGATCACAACCATGGAGTTGAACTTTTCTCCTTACATGCTCCAGGGAGCCAAATGCCAGTTTGAATACAAGCAAACATCTACCACCATTGATGCTGGGTACTTCAGTGCCTGTGGCAGCCTTTCTCCAAGTTCCTCCATTGATTCTGGATGCTTTTCTCCTCCTTCGAGCCGTTGGGGAGCTGAAAGACAGCAAGAGGCCGCTGGGATCGACTGCGTACCAGCTAAAAATCACAGATTAGCTCTACCTGCCGATGGAAAGAGACGTTCCAGGTCTAAAAACCCTGGAAAGAAGCGTCAGACGGCCAGTGAAAGAGAGAAGCTCAGGATGAGGGATCTGACCAAGGCTCTCCATCATCTCCGAACCTACTTACCTCCTTCCGTGGCTCCTGCTGGACAAACCCTGACCAAGATTGAGACCCTCCGCCTCACTATTAGCTACATCTCGTATCTCTCTGCTCAGCTGGAACAGTCTGAGGAAACCTTCGAACATGAAGCAACACCAAGAGACTACTCACAAGATACTTCAGAGAGGCTTGAGACAGATCTGCTTTCAGAAACCTGGAGTCTGGATGAGCCACAGGGACACATGCAAGACAATGTCCAGTACTGTCCAACATTCACACCCTTCAGTGATTCACCACAACAGATGGAAAACAACTTTCCTTCTGCTTCAAACTTCAGAGATGCACAATCCTGTATGGTAAGGAGGCTTTTCATTACTCTTAATATTAGCTAGATACTGAATGTTCATTTAATAACTATAAGAGTTCTAATTGTTTGTTGCACAGTGATTTAATTCCTTTATCTTCCTTTAACAGTTTCCCTGCACAACAACACACAATGCTATTTACAGCAATCAGCTTTTCAGATGAAGAACAACAAGGAGAGGATATGAGGTCACCTTAGGAAAAAATCAGAAAACTTAATCTAAAGACTTTTGTTGTTGTATTAATTGTTTGTAATTATTTATCAGATAATTTATTTTCATATTGAATACATTTGTATAGATTGCATTTTTTTATTAAATGCTTTGAAATATTAAGTTTTGGCATTTACTTTGTCCCCTCCCCCGCCATATTTATAAGAGATTTTTTTAACATGAATTCATTAATAACAAGGGCAGATTGTAATTGTACATATTTTCACATGGTGACAAATAAATGCTTACAAATGGGACCAAGCATGTTATTTTTTACTATAAACCTTGTCACTCCGTATCCGTCGTTGCTGAAAAGGAAGTTCAGATAATTAGGAAATATTCATTTCAGTCAAATTTTATGTTATTTGCTATGTTGAAATTAAAATACAGTGTCACAACTTGAAAAATGACATGAACTACATTGAAAATACTCACTAGAAGCAGATGAGTAATCTCTTGCAGAGGAAGCTACAACAAAACACAGGAAATTAATTTAAATGAATGATTATACATCATTTACAAAACTACATTTATTTGTCAAAGGATCTATCTCTTTTCATCTTATTTTACTGTTTTATTTCTTGTATTACCTGAATGCCATCTTTTCCTCCACATAATATTTAATATAATAGCAGCCACAGTCAATAACAGCAACCCCAAAACCAAAACCACTGGCACTGTGGAACGCACTGACCTAAATGTTACCCCCGGATACTCTGAAGAAAGATAAAAGTTCATAAAGACATTAATTTATATATATAAATATATATTTCAAATATAATATTTATGTGCAGTAGCCTCATGTAAACTAATTACCCAAAGTGACGTCCAGTTTGTTGTCCAGACTAAGGTGAGTGACAGAGCAGGTGTATGTGTGTTTGTCTTCAGCTCTGATCTCCAGACTCTTCCTCATCTGGTACGTCCCGTCACCGTTGGGCAGCAGATCTCCTCCAGTGATCTCATGATCAGATACAGGCTGCTCATCTCTGAACAGGGTCAGGTTGATGTGATGAGGGTAAAATCCGGTTGCCAAACAACTCACACGAGACCCTCCAGAATCTGAGTTTGCTTTGGAGGAGTCTGACTCTGGGCTTTACTGTTTAAGAAAAATGAAAAAAGACCTAAGTACACTACTGGAAACATGATTTTCTGGTTTGGAATGTAAACCTAAACTACTGGATTATGTTTATATAAAAATGTATATTTATATAAACTATTTTTTTGCATTCCCATTACCTCCAACGGTGAAATAAAATGCATTATTGGAGGAAGAAAAGTAGAGAGACGAATGTGCATTTGAAAACACTTTGAATTTAAATCCAGGGCAATACTGTCACACACGATATAGTGTTATAAATGTAATTATTTGAATAATGAAATATTTTGATTTATTTACTTAATTTAGTTTTTTGCAGAAATGCATCAACACAGCGCCTGATTCCCAAGCCTGTCTGTACACATTGAAAATCAGTGTTCACACAGAATGGACTGTGGTGAGCAGAATGAACCGAGTTTAGGACTACATAACACTTTTTCTTTCATTCTTTCTTTTTTTTTAAACGCGACACATGGAATGGAAAACGTGTCATGTGTCTTGAGACATGTTTTGAAAATGAAAGTTACATGTGGCCAAGTATAGTGACCCATACTCTGAATTAGTGCTCTGCATTCATCCCATCCAAAGTGCACACACACACACACACACAGCAGTGAAAACACACACACACACACACCGTAAACACACACCCGGAGCAGTAGGCTAAATATTTTCTGTTGGGATTAACACAAGAAAGAAACTCATACAGGTTTGGAACATGAGATGAATTATTCCTTTAATTCATATAGCTAGCTCATAGAAAAATATGAAATAGTGTTTTTGACTTACCTTTCCTGTTGATTAGTTTTTTTATCATTTTAAGGTTAGCCTTCAGAGTTTCCATGAAAATTGAGTAGTACATTTGTTCATAATTTTCTTGAAGATATTTTACAAACGGTTTGACCTTTACTATATTGAACGAAGAACTGAAGGTTGTCTCTTTATTGAGAAAGTGCAGTTCAACAACAGTGGATCCTCCTGTGGCACCTTTAACTGTAATTTTTCCTGATTCCATGTTTTCCAGGAGCTCACAGTGAATCAGTGTCTGATGAACATCAACAACTGTAAGTGAGGAGGACAGTCTTCATTTAACTTGCTTTTTTACACAGTAATCTGGTATAATACTGCTACACTGCAAAAAAATAAATAAATCCAGTATTTTGCCTTATTTTCCCTTTAAATTAATTTTTTGTTTTTCCCAACCAGCAGATAGTTTTTTTTAGTAATTTTTAGTAGTTTTAGATAGTAATTATTTTTTTACTTAACACTTAATTAGTCCTTGGGGTCCAGCTGACCCTATTGAAAGATTCCTTCATTCTTAAAAAGTGTTCCCTTCATCTCAGGAGACTCTGTGACTTTTCTTAAATAATATATTTGGGGGGGTTGGATGACATAAATGCACAACAGTGTGCAGAGGTAGACATAACACACCACACCACACACACTATTTCTTAAATATTAAACAAATAATAAGTGATTACGGTCATGCGTTTTAGTGGTGACATGTAACATTTCTGAAAATGTAAGTATAATAATTTGCAAAAGCAAACAATTCGAAATATATAAGACAACAACAAAAATAAATACAGTTTTTTAATGTATTTTATAATGTTTAAATATATATTTACAAAATATATATCATAAAGTTGTGAGGAGAAGCAATCCCTATTGACCTCTACTGGATATATGTGGCCATTTCACATTCTTTCTTAAATTATAATTCCTAACGTTTTCCACAAACCTGTAGATGGCAGTATTCTATCCCTATCACATCGATCAATGTCCAAATACAATTTAGATTTAAGATCATCATTAAAGATTTTTTTTTTTTTTTTTTAATTAAAAAAAATGGCATAGTTAAATAATGGTGCGGTAAATAAAAACAAATCTTCCAAATATCCACAAAAACATCATACATTCATTTTTGGGAAGTAAAAGTTTGGGATCTATCTGACCCCAAGGAACTTAAATGTTAACCCTACTTAAGGGACGATTAAGGGTTAATTTATAAGAAATATGGTTCTAAAGTAAATGTATATTGATTTAAGAAAAAAAATCAAATAAAAATCAAATAAAAAAATACCAAGTAACCAACATTTTTGCAGTGCGTATATACAACCACTGAATCTGAATATATTTTATTGTAGGGATATAACATTATCCTTTGAGACATAACATGTAGGCCTAAACATAACATGACAATGGTATTGTTTTAACATATCCTTTATCATATCCTTTGCAACATGTGTTGTTGAACACTTTACTTACTGTGCGTATGATTATCGAATTGCAATTCCAGTCTATGGTTTATAATAGTGAACAAATTTTCGCTCAAAACCCTGTGATAATTTTCGTTAAATTCATCATCTTCTTCTGTTGTATGTCCTCTCTTGATATAAAGATTTGTCGCCGAATCATAGTATCCGATTATGATGTCATCCAACATAAATGTGATACTATATTTAAGAAAGAGTGACTGGCTTTTAGTGTAAGTGGCTTGAATCTGTAAAGAGTGAGAACCTATGAGAAACAACAACCAAAACAACTGATAAAACTGAACAAAACTTGTGAAGTGCACAGAGAAGAGATTCAATAAACCACATACAATATTTCTATAAGCAGTGGGAAAATATGCCTTGCAGTTCAGTTTGACCCGCACAGGACTATAACTTCATGTAAAATTTAGCAGGGTTTCATTTCATAAACTTATTGCAGCAAACATTTCAAATGGCTGACCAGATCTTCATCAGCAAAACTTAAAAAACTTTTAACTGATCTCTTGCATGTGGTACTCGTTAATGTGAGATTGCAAATGTCTATATAGATTCCAAATACAATATGAAAATATTATCATTAATTGTACGAGATACAGGTTTAAAGTCTCAAAGAGAAAGCATTGTGCTGTTATTTGCTAAATGACTACTCACATTTACTTATAATATCATTAAATATGGCAATAATACATTTCCCTGCTGCAGTAATTATATAACTTACCCTTTGAAGCAGCTGTTGGTAATAAAAGCACAAAAAGGAGCAGAATTTTGTCCATGCTGCATGCAGAGTATCTGTGTTCAAGAAACTAACTGGAAATTCAAGTTTGTGCAGATTATAACATTGTGACATAAATACTTTAGTTGTAGTTTTACACTTCCTTTCTGTGTAATCAGCGTAGGTAAAATATTTGTATTGCTAACTCAAAAACTAGCATAGTTCCCTATCATAGGTCACTTCGATGCTGCGGTGACGTCACCACGTATGGGAACACCTCCGGTGTGACGAATGTCTGAAGCCCTATACCATCCCGCCAATCCTATTGGCCAAATGGCGCATAGCACCACCCTACGCATGCGCACGCATGATATACCTGGGTGCAGCGCGCCATTTCGCTCAGATTTCATTCCTTCAGGAATAGCGAATCTTCTTTGCCCTATCATCTCGCGTTCTCCAGCGATTTTCTTCGAGCAGTGTTAACTCCTCTTTCGCGGACGCGATGAGTCAACGAAAGGTAAGAGCCGTATATGGGTTTATCACAGGGAGGCACTCATGAGAGATTCGTTTGCAGCCTCTCTCATGTTCTCTCTGTGATAGCCTACGGCTATGGTAAAATAAGAAAAGTATCCGCGCTCTGGAGTCTATTTCTTTCGCCTCGCGTCTAACCCCCACCGTTCGCTTCTGCGGTCGCCGAGGCCCCGCACGAGGTGTTGGTTAGGGGCGATATGTGCGGCTTGACTATGAGTACAGTGATGCACTGGAGTTTTCCACTTGCTCGCTCTCCCCTACTCGAGCGCGTTGATCAGAGCAGTTTTGCTTTATACTATGTTGTCTAACCGCAGCTTCTACTCAGAGTAGGCTCTGACCTGCATAAGCGGTTCTCTCCCTCCGAGCGGACAGGAGAAACGCGCTTCCCCTTCCTCAGTGTGCTACATGGCGAACTGCTATTATATAGCGATGCCGTTTGACTACCTCTCTAGCCGAACGGATCGCGCCAAACTCCGCCGCGACCTAGTCTCGTCTAGACGTATCGAGTCGTGTCTATTTCGGCAAATTTTATTCTCTTATTAAGGTTCTTTACGAGAAGCCTCTCGTTCTTTCCCCACACTCTAACATTGACCGTCTCGCAGCACAAGCACTTCGAGCGTCACTGAACTGAGCTGTTATTTGAGCGCCCCTCAGACATTGCACAATTCAGTCTTCAGAGTTTGAGGAACAGCATAGAGACTGGCGAATTTGGCCAGTTTATGACGGCTCACACAGCTGCCGCGTTCTCGCTAGCGGCGTGGCCCTATGTTTATCTTGTTGGATTAAATCCTGCCGTGGACACGCTTCAGGATTATACACAACGAAACACAGCGAGTTTGACGCATGCATTTCCTTCTATGTTTGCCGGGGTCTGTGCCCTCCACTGAAGAGTGCTGTTGGACTGCTAATGCACATCCAACCCTCTCACTGCAGTCCCCACGCTCTAACATTGACTGTCTCGCAGCACAAGCACTTCGAGCGTCACTGAACTGAGCTGTTATTTGAGCGCCCCCTCAGACACTCTGCACTATTCAGCCTTCAGAGTCTGAGGGACGCCACAAGAGGCTGGCAAATATGGCCAGTTTATGACGGCTCACACGGCTGCCGCGTTCTCGCTAGCGGCGTGGCCTAATGTTTTCTTGTTGGATTAAATCCTGCCGTGAACATGCTTCAGGATTATATACAACGAAACGCAGCGAGTTTGACGCATGCGCTTTACTTCATGTTTGCCAGGGTCTGTGCCCTCCACTAGAGAGTGCTGTTGGACTGCTAATGCACATCCAACCCTTTCACTGCAGTCCCCACGCTCTAACATTGACTGTCTCGCAGCAAAGGCACCTCGAGCATCATTGGTTTGAGCTATCATTTGAGCGCCCCCTCAGACACTCTGCACAATCCAGCCTTCAGAGTCTGAGGGACACCACGAGAGACTGGCGAATATGGCCAGTTATGACGGCTCACACAGCTGCCGCGTTCTCGCCAGCGGCGTGGCCTAATGTTATCTTGTTGGATTAAATCCTGCCGTGAACACGCTTCAGGATTATACACAACGAAACGCGGCGAGTTTGACGCTTGCGCTTTCCTTCTATGTTTGCCAGGGTCTGTGCCCTCCACTAGAGAGTGCTGTTGGACTGCTAATGCACATCCAACCCTCTCACTGCAGTCCCCATGCTCTAACATTGACTGTCTCGCAGCAAAGCCACCTCGAGCATCATTGGATTGAGCTATCATTTGAGCGCCCCCTCAGACACTCTGCACAATCCAGCCTTCAGAGTTTGAGGGACGGCAAAAAAGGCTGGCAGAGATGGCCAGTTTATGACTGCTCATACAGCCGCCACGTTCTCGCAATGGCGACGTGGCCCGATTTTTATCTTGGTGAATTTAATCCTGCCGTGGATACGCTTCAGGATTATACACAACGAAACGCAGCGAGTTTACGCATGCGCTTTACTTCATGTTCGCCAGGGACTGTGCCCTCCACTAGAGAGTGCTGATGGACCGCTAATGCGCATCCAACACTCTCACTGCAGTCCCTACGCTCTAACATTGACTGTCTCGCAGCAAACAGCGCTTCGAGCAGCATTGGATCGGGCTGTAACGCCAGGCGTAAATAATAAATAATAATCCCTCAGACACTGCGCAATCCAGCTTTCAGATCTTGAAGGGCGATTCAAGGGTCTTACACAGACGACCCGTTTATGACGGCTCGCACAGCCGCCGTTTTAGTTAGCGGCAGAGCCTGATGTTCAATTCGTTGGTCTAATTCCTGCCGTGGACACGTTCAGGAATATACACAACGGGACGCAATAGCTCTTATGCATACACTTCCCCTGTGCACGAATGCCGCAGGCTTTTCCGTGCACGGACATTATGTGTATGACAGCGTTGCAGAAAGCGGAAATTTGAGACTGCTATTATCGTTTTGGGTCGCGTGGAACGCTTGCCCGGCATTTCTCAATGGGTGTTACGCATAATTGTCACGGATACACCAATTCGTTTTTTAGAGGCCCGCCTCTTTCCGCTGAATTCTTTCCACGGTGGTAGACTGATGGTAATAGCAGTGTTGTGACAGGAGATGTCAACTCTGCTGAGCAAAGGGGCTATAGAAGTCGTAGACCCCGTACTTCTCAATGCATGGATGTAGCTCTGGCCCCGTTGCGGCTCCAGGGCGTCCGTCTGTTAACCACTTGGACGATTGGCAGCGGCATTCCCCGTAATTTGTCTGGGGTTACTTCACATGCGCCCTTTTCAGTGGAAAAGTGGGCGGAAAGACGAAATATTTCACCCCGTTGTCTTCCGCATCCGACGATTTCGGTGACACGGAGTTGTGTGATGTCATTAAAGCTATGGATGCCAACCGAGTTTCTCCTACCGGGGTTCGGCTGGGGATTTGAGCTTTCCCAGAGACCGTCACGACGGATGCGTCTTTGACCGGTTGGGGAGCTGTTTGTCAAGGGCTACCAGCCCATGGAGTGTGGACAGCTGCACAACGCAGTTGGTATATAAACCGGTTGGAATTACTGGCAGTTTTCTGGCTCTCCAGTAATTCGCGAATCTGCTGATCGGCCGTCTTGTGCTGCTCAGATCAGACAACACAGCGTTTGTCTCATACCTGAATCATTAGGAAGGATTACGCTCTCGCCCCCTGTGCAGGCTGGCGAGACATGTTCTTCTCTGGTCTCAGAGAAAATTTCTGTCGATCCGAGTTGTTCATGTCCCCGGACGTTTGAACTTCGGAGCAGATATGCTATCCAGACGGGCTCTGGAACAGGGAGAATGGAGATTACACCTACAGACGGTGAATCTTTTATGGCGGATATTCGGCAAGCGAAAGTGGATTTATTCGCGTCAAACATGACTACGCATTGCCCGCTATGGTTCTCCCTATGCCCCCATCGCCCCTGGGCGTGGATGCATTAGCTCACAGCTGGCCCACGACCAGTCTGTATGCTTTTCCTCCGATTCGTTTGATCCCAGCGGTATTATGCAGAATACGGTGGGACAGAGTGGATCAGCTGCTGCTGGTGGCTCCGCGATGGCACACGCAGCCGTGGTTTGCGGATCTGATCAGTCTGCTAGCGGGCTCTCCTTGGAGATTCCCCTCAGACAGGATTTATTATCACAAGCACAGGGGCTGATTTGGCACCCGAGGCCGGATCTGTGGAAACTGTGGGCGTGGCCACTGAGCGGAGTGCATTAGTATGTCCCAGTCTTTCTGTTGAAACCACTGAGACTATATTGAATTCTAGAGCAGCTTCTACGAGACGCTTATATGCTTTCAAGTGGAGACTGATTACAGCCTGGTGTGGCAATCGTAATGTGGATCCAGTTTACTGCCCAGTGGCTTCAGTGCTGGAGTTCCTCCAGGATTGTTTTTCGGATGGCATAACACCAGCCACTTTTAGGTTTACGTGGCAGCCATTTCAGCTTACCACGAATACATAGGCGGTGCCTCTATGAGGCGTCATCCACTAGTTTCTCGTTTCGTACAGCGTGCGCGACGGCTGAGGCCTTTCCGCCCTGTGCGAGTTCCTTCATGGGGTTTATCCATTGTGTTGCTAGGTTTATCAGGGCATCCGTTTGAGCCCTTGGAGACCGTATCGGATAAATTCTTGACACTGAAGACACTTCTTCTCATGGCTTTATCCTCCCTCAAGAGAGTTGGGGATTTACAGGCTCTTTCTGTTTCACCCTCATGCATGGATTTTGCACCGGGCTCTGTGAAGGTGCTGCTGCGGCCCAGGCCTAACTATGTTCCTAGGTCGCATCTAACCTCTTTCGCTTTCAGCAAGTGGTCCTGGAAGCTTTTTCACCTGCTGAGGCTGGATCAGAAGATCTAAGTCTTTGCCCTGTGAGAGCTTTAAAGACTTATGTGGATCGTACAGCCCCTTGGCGTGAATCTGACCAGCTGTTTGTCTGTCTTGGACATAAAAGTAAGGGCCATGCGGTTCCAAAACAGCGCATGTCCCATTGGCTGGTGGAGGCAATTTCTATGGCCTATGAGGCGCGCGGACTCGCTTCGCCCTTAGGAATTAAGGCTCATTCCACTTGAGCTGTGGCTTCTTCTCAAGCTTTTCTCAGTGGATCTTCTATGGATGATATCTGTGCTGCGGCAGGATGGTCCTCACCGAGCACTTTTATCAAGTCCTACAGTCTGGATGTGAGGATGGCTCCTGGCTCCCGGGTTCTCTCCGCTTGAGCAGATGCTTCCTCGGATCTCAGTTATCAGGTACGTCAGGCGTTTTGGTATATCGTTCCCATACGTGGTGACGTCACCGCAGCATCGAAGTGACCTATGATAGGGAACATCTCGGTTACGTATGTAACCTTGGTTCCCTGAATAGGGAACGAGATGCTGCGGTTCTGGCCGTTCCGTACCTTGATAACTTCTTCATCTTCAGTCATGAAATCTGAGCGAAATGGCGCGCTGCACCCAGGTATATCATGCGTGCGCATGCGTAGGGTGGTGCTATGCGCCATTTGGCCAATAGGATTGGCGGGATGGTATAGGGCTTCAGACATTCGTCACACCGGAGGTGTTCCCATACGTGGTGACGTCACCGCAGCATCTCGTTCCCTATTCAGGGAACCAAGGTTACATACGTAACCGAGATGTTTTACCAACATGCAGTATATGCGTATGCATTTTTCAGATACTTTTGTCCTTCAATGTAAATATTTTATCCTGGGAACCGAATCAATGAATGTGAATAAAAATATATGGAGATGTGAATAAAAATGGTATGGAGTTTTGGCTTGTTTTGCTGTTAGTCTTTCAATCTGTTTGTCTTTCTACTGTATCTTTACATTTATAACTCTACAAGGTAAATAAATAAATGTTGTTAGCATTTAAGCTACAAATCAAATGGCATTCAGTGAAAAAAATAGCTTTTCCTATTTAATCAATAACAGGCAACCAGTAGCACATCTCATTGGTGAAGCTTGCTTTTTTATGTTAAGTGAGTTTAAATAGGAAAGCCTGGGTTGGTACAAGGTTAAAAAAAAAGTAGCAAATCTATAATAAACAGCTACAGAGGTGTAACTATATATAAGCAAACAAAAATAAATGCACTACTAACAATATAAGCATAAACTTTATTTTTAAGAAAATTTTAATTTACAATAAAAAAGGAAAGGACGTGACCTGTGGCTATAAGCATGGTGTCCCATACTACAAATTTGTGCATTTCACCCATCCAAGTGCACACACACAGCTGTGAGTACAGACACACACACAGTTTTTGCTGAGGCACCCAGGGAGCAGTTGGGGGTTCAGTGCCTTCCTCAAGGGTCGCACCTCAGTCGTATAAAGGGTGGAAGAGAATGCTGTGGTCATTCACTCCCGCCAACTACAATACATGTCGGTACCAAGACTCGAACCCGCAGCCATTGGGTAACAAGTCCTACTCCCTAACCATTAGGCCATGAATAATGGTTAGACGCATTTAAATATGACATTTAAGCATGATGGGTGTCTACATTTCTGTAAAGCTTCTCCACTTGTAGGTCAAGGAATAGAAAGGTATGACAGTTTGACAGTCAGTCAGTTGTGTGGCAGTGACTGACACTTGCAGACAAAGATCTGTTTAACTCTAAGGTCTCCACCCCTGAATTACAGTGGAAATTGTAGGTCAAATAAATGTACAGATTGTCACTTTGTGTCGTCGCACATCAATACTGAATTTGAGTCCATATTTTCTTCAGATGCTGAAAATGAAATATATTGTTTAATGCGTGTGTACAGTGTGCAAATGTTTTCTTTATACTGTAAAGTAACAAACAACTTAGATTAACTAGAAGTACTTACTAGAAACAGAAGAAACATTTTTAATGAAATCTAAATTCCAAAAGAAAGAAAAAAGGAATTATTGTTTCAGATTTGATTGTTTTTAAATGTAACTTCTTAGTAAACTAAATACTTTTTCTTTTAGAATCTTTAGACAGTTTTCCATTCTTGTCATACCTGCAGGTCGTCTTTTCTTCGCAGTTATAGCCACTGCGGCTCCAAACAACAACATCAGAGCCAAAACAGTCAGAACTGAAGGAATCACTGATTTAAATGGTTCCCCGTGTTCAAGCTCTGCAACATAAACCACAGACTGAGAGATTGATTTTAAATGTTTTTGCTTTAATTGTAAGATTGTGTGTTCTGTAAGAGCTTATTACCCAAAGTGACGTCCAGTTTGTTGTCCAGACTGGGGTGTGTGACAGAGCAGTTGTATGTGCGTTTGTCTGCTCTGCTGATCTCCAGACTCTTCCTCATCTGGTACGTCCCGTCATCATTGGGCAGCAGATCTCCTCCAGTGATCTCATGATCAGATACAGGCTGCCCGTCTCTGAACAGGGTCAGGTTGATGTGACGAGGGTAAAATCCTGTTGCCAGACAACTCACACGAGACCCTCCAGAGCCAGAGTTTGCTTTCTGGATAAGTCTAACTCGGGGTTTCACTGATAGATAAATACATATGGAGATATTTTTATTTAATTATATATTAGCCTAATAAATGTTCAATATAATTCAGAAAGCTAACTATAAATAAGAACACTTGTTCTTGCGAGGTCTGGCTAGTCATTGTACCTTTTCTATTAACTTGATTTCTCCTTTTTTCAAGGTAACCCTTCAGTGTTTTGATGCAATATGGGCGGTACAGAAATTGATGGCGATGCTTGCTGTCTTCAAGATGTATTTTCAGCACATAGGGTGAGACATTTAAAGTTCCCTGATATGTAAAGTTATTGTCAACATATTGCAGCTCATCAGTGGTGGATCCTCTGACGGCATCTCGTGTGATCATTTGTCCAGGTTCATCATCATCCCTCAACTCACACACAACCAGCCTCTGAAGGACAAGATCACCTTGAATGGAGGGATAAAGTTCAGTAGTAAAGCTTTGTAGACATTTCACAGTCATAAAAAAAAGCCTTTTAGATCAAATTAAATTAGCTACATAATTACAATACTTACGATCTGTTTTATTTAAGTTTAGTTTGGCTACTGCCAACCTTTCCTTAAAGTGTGTATATATGTAGTCACTTATTCTGAGGAGAAGAGATGAATCAAACACATCGTCTTCAGCGGTTGTATTCCCTCTTGGATGGAGAGTTTTCGTCTCACCGTTGTAATACATAATTCTGATATCATCCAGCATGCCTACATAGCTATATTCAGGAAATGGCGTTTGTCCTTCAATGTATGTTGCAAGCAACCATATAGAGTGAGCGCCTGTGATAAAATAACAGGAAATAGACAACAACAACACAATTAAAAAAACTATGATAGTCAACTGATAGCCTATTTGTTCCATCAAGTTTTTTTGGGATTAGCAGTTGCTCCAACCAGGAAATCTAGGTCAAATAACTAAAACAATGTGAAAAAGAACCAAGTGCACATGCATTTCGTAAAATTTATTTTTATCAAGTCATAGCCCGCCTTGAAGTAGTCTACTGCTTGAACCAGAACCAAATTGTTTCTCTGACATTATGACAGCTCCTTATAGTTACATTAGTTGATCTTTGATCTTCCATTTTTCATTTGTTTCTTTTCACTGCTGTCATTTTCAATGCTTTCCTGTAGCATGGTGCGAAGCAGTGAATCTTGGTTTGAGGAAATATTTGCAGTGCAATTATTCTGACGATTTCAAGTGCAGACAAATTAAATAAGTAGAGTTTGAAATTAATATTTTGAAATCTTACCTTTTGGAGCAGTAAGAGTGCATTCTGGAAGTAAGAGCAGAAAGAGCAAGATTTTGCCCGTATTGCTGACATACATATTGCAAGCTTTCAGTCAGCACTCACTTGAAGTTGGCGATTTATTTACGAAGGTTTTTGGTTTTATTTTATTTTTTTGTCTAAAATCACATTGAATTTCGAGCATCTGTTTTACCCCAAAAATATCTCACACTTTTTACACAAATGAAACAACAGTCGATGTACTGTTGGGGAAATTTGGCAGTTGTCAGCAGCAAGTGCCTTTCAATAAAACCGCACATCATAACAGGAAGTCATGGGGGCTGCCTCTTGCAGACAGCAATAGGAAACTAACATAGGTGTGTGAGTGTGTGTGTGTGTTTGTGTGTGGGTGGGTGGGTGAAATTCATGTTTTCTCTTAATGGTGTCACATTTTCTTGGTTAAACATGACATAAAACAGAGAGAACAACTATTGTTCTATTTTGTATTCAATTAACATTATTTGTTATTTACTAATTATACTTTTCATAATGTTTTTTAATGTATTTTACATTTATTCCAAAATAATAAAGGCAGTAACAATTTAAACAATATTTTTTCAAACACTTTACAATAAGATTTTATTACTTAACATTGTTTAACATGAACATTCTTGCTCTGGATTATACATAAATAAATAAATAAAACTTAAAGCACAATTACTGTATTATTAATCAAGTCATTACTGTTAAATGATACCTTCTGTCCAGATATTTGGGATAGCTGAGAAAGGCAACAATTGGCCACCTATTGCATCAGGAACAGAATAATTTAGGTTATTAAAAATCAATCAAGTTACTTAGCAGGCGACTGCCTAAGACCTCCTCGGGTCTCCATAACTGTAGCATTCCCCATTTGTAAACCAGTCAAAACGGTCAGCAAATACTAGCCACATTGTCTACTGGATATTGTTGAATTGTCACTCATCTGAAATTTAACCAATTACTGTTGCCTTTCAAACCGCCTTGCACTGCTGCGAAGCAAAAGGCTACAAACACACAGAGAAATTACGTTACATCTCATATCTGTAAGTTGTCGCCATCTATTTTAGAGTGATTGTATTTTTTTCTCGAGTAGCGTCATTTCTGGAAAGATCATTCTAACTATTAAGACTGTGTCTGTTCCCCGAATAGTGAGGTCAAAATATAAATATAATGTAGGATCTAGAAAAAATCTTATCACAATTAAACCACAAAAATGTAAAGTAAATGAAAAAAAAAAAACAATTTTTAAAGTTTGGGCTCATAAATATTAGATCACTCACACCAAAAGCAGTTATTGTAAATGAAATTATCACAGATAATAGTTTTGATGTACTCTGCTTGACTGAAACCTGGCTAAAACCAAATTATTATTTTGGTCTAAATGAGTCTACTCCACCAAACAACTGTTATAAGCATGAGCCCCGTCAGACTGGTCGTGGCGGAGGTGTTGCAACAATATGTAGTGATATTCTCAATGTTACCCAGAAAACAGGATACAGGTTTAACTCTTTTGAAATACTTCTGCTAAATGTTACTCTGTCAGACATGCAAAAGAAATCTAATGTATCTCTTGCTCTGGCTACTGTGTATAGACCACCAGGGCCGTATAATTCCTAAAAGAATTTGCAGATTTCCTCTCAGACCTTCTAGTTACAGTTGATAAGGCGCTAATCATGGGAGATTTTAATATTCACATTGATAATGCAAATGATGCATTAGGACTTGCGTTTACTGACCTAATAAACTCCTTTGGAGTCAAGCAAAATGTCACCGGGCCCACTCATCGTTTTAATCATACACTAGATTTAATTATATCGCATGGAATCGATCTTACTGCTATAGATATTGTACCTCAAAGTGATGATATTACAGGCCATTTCCTTGTATTGTGCAGGCTGCGTATAACTGATATTAACTATATGTCTCAACGATACTGTCTGGGCAGAACTATTGTTCCAGCCACCAAAGAAAGATTTGCAAATAACCTGCCTGATCTATCTCAACTGCTATTTGTACCCAAAAATACACATGAATTAGACGAAATTACTGACAACATGGGCACTATTTTCTCTAATACATTAGAAGCTGTTGCCCCCATCAAATTGAAAAAGGTTAGAGATAAACGTACTGTACCATGGTATAACAGTAATACTCACTCTCTCAAGAAAGTAACTCGTAGTCTTGAAAGCAAATGGAGAAAAACTAACTTAGAAGTTTTTATAATTGCATGGAAAAACAGTATGTACAGCTATAGACAGGCTCTAAAAACTGCTAGGGCAGAGCATATACACAAACTCATTGAAAATAACCAAAACAATCCAAGGTTTTTATTTAGCACAGTGGCTAAGTTAACAAATTACCAGACGCCACCTGATTCAAATATTCCACCAACGTTAAATAGTAATGACTTTATGAATTTCTTCACTGATAAAATAGATAACATTAGAAATACAACAGCGAATGTAGATTCTACAGCGTCTAACACTTCAGTTTCATCCATCGCACCCAAAGATAACCTGCAGTGCTTTACAAATATAGGACAGGAAGAGCTAAATAAACTTATCACTGTATCTAAAGCAACAAAATGTTTATTAGATCCTGTACCCATTAAATTACTGAAAGAGCTGTTACCTGTAGCAGAAGAACCGCTTCTCAATATCATTAACTCGTCGTTATCTTTAGGTCACGTCCCAAAACCATTCAAGCTGACCCATCAAGCCTCTTATTAAGAAACCAAAACTAGATCCTAGTGTATTGGCAAATTATAGGCCTATTTCAAATCTTCCATTTATATCTAAAATTTTAGAAAAAGTTGTGTCTGCTCAATTGAGCACCTTCCTGCATGGAAATGATCTGTATGAAGAATTTCAGTCAGGTTTTAGGCCCCACCATAGCACAGAAACTGCACTTGTTAAAATTACAAATGACCTGCTCCTTGCGTCAGATCAAGGCTGCATCTCATTTCTAGTCTTACTTGATCTTAGTGCTGCGTTCGATCATGACATACTCATAGATCGATTACAAAACTATACAGGTATTCAAGGGCAGGCTCTAAGATGGTTTAGATCCTACCTGTCCGATCGCTACCATTTTGTTTACTTAAATGGGGTGTCATCTCATTTATCATCAGTAAAATATGGAGTGCCACAAGGATCCGTCCTAGGTCCCCTTCTATTTTCAATATACATGTTGCCCCTTGGTAATATTATTAGAAAATACGGAATTAGCTTCCACTGTTATGCTGATGATACTCAGCTATATATCTCAACGAGACCAGATGAAACTTCCCAATTATCTAAGCTAACAGAGTGTGTTAAAAATTGGATGACAAATAATTTTCTCCAATTAAATTCGGATAAGACAGAGATATTAATTATTGGACCAAAAAACACTACACAGAATCTTGTAGATTACAATCTGCAACTAGACGGATGTACTGTTACTTCCTCTACAGTCAGAAATCTGGGTGTTATATTAGACAGCAACTTGTCTTTTGAAAATCATATTTCCAATGTTTCAAAAACTGCATTCTTCCATCTTAGAAACATTGTCAAGCTATGAAACATGTTATCTGTTTCTGATGCAGAAAAGCTAGTTCATGCATTCATGACCTCTAGACTGGACTATTGTAATGCACTTCTAGGTGGTTGTCCTGCTTCGTCAATAAACAAGCTACAGGTAGTCCAAAATGCAGCAGCTAGAGTCCTTACGAGGTGAAGAAAATATGATCATATTACCCCAATTTTACAGTCTCTGCACTGGCTACCTATTAAGTTCCGTATTAGTTACAAATTATCATTACTTACCTATAAGGCCATAAATGGTTTAGCTCCTGCGTACCTAACTAGCCTTCTACCACGCTGCAACCCATCACGCACCCTAAGGTCACAAAAAGCTGGACTTTTGGTAGTTCCTAGGATAGCAAAGTCCACTAAAGGAGGTAGAGCTTTCTCACATTTGGCTCCCAAACTCTGGAATAGCCTTCTCCTGATAATGTTCGGGGTTCAGACACTCTCTCTCTGTTTAAATCTAGATTAAAAACACATCTCTTTCGCCAAGCATACGAATAATGTATATTTTAAATTGTGAGTGTAGTTGCATCTGATCAAATGTGCATTTTTATTCATTAGCTTGGGTTAAACTAATTTTACTTTGTTGGATCAGCAGCTATGCTAATGATGTCTCTATTTTGTTTCTATGTTTTGCCACGGCCCGTGGTAACTAGGATTTACACAAGCTCCAGTCTGGATCCAAAACACCTGAGAAGAGATTGATGCTGACCCTCAGAGGACCCCAGATGATGCTAACCTTGAATCAACAAACAGAACTAACAATTATTGCTAAATGTGTGACTGCATCATATAATAACTATTAATTACTAATATTGATAGTTCATCGTCTAGCTGACTACGTCTTGTATTATTATTATTTTTTTATTTTTTCTAAAATCCTGTCAAACGTGCACAAACTACTAGCTACTACTAAATATTGTAGAAACATAATTTTCTGTAAAGTTGCTTTGTAACGATTTGTATTGTAAAAACCGCTATACAAATAAACTTGAATTGAATTGAATTCACAGCTTTATTACCAGTTTAAAAGAGCGTGACGTGTCCAGACGCGACGCTTTGCATTTGCCCGTGCAATGTCATCGCTTCGGGAATCGAATAGTAAAATAGCTTCAAAAGTAACAGGAAAGAAGTTTGTATTCATATTTAAAAAGCAAACACTGTAGAAACCTTTTTATGTTTCAAATAAAGGATCTCATATGGGTGTATCTTCTTAATTCTGCCGATGGTTAGATTACTGATATAAAACTTACAATTTCAGTTTCAACTAACTAGAAATTAACTTTTTTTTCTGCTTAGTAGCGATCGTGGCTTTCTCTTCCACTTGATTTGTGTATATATTATATTTAAAGTAACAACGAAATACATGATCATATTATTTATTATTAATAATGTGACAATATCTGTAGTTACTTTTGGTGGAGGGAAATGCTGCATACCCAGCTAGAAGTGGTAGCCTATTCTGGAACTTTCTTTGAATTTATTTATTTATTTTTTATTCCCAATACGTGCACGTTTATGTTTTTATGCTTATTTCCTAAATAAGCCGAAGATTCTTTACATTGACTGAATCAGACCACTAGATGCCACTACATGCATTCAGTTTAGAGCAGCATGGATTACATCAGCATGGTCTGTCACTTAAAAACATTACAACAAATTGTTGGCGGGCCACAATAATAATACCATATATTCATCATATAATGCTCTTTAGAAAATACACAGACCCTATTTTTATAAACCATAAAAGTACTTCTAAGTACTTTTTTGTGAATGTTTTGTGAAGTGCTCTATACTATACTAACATGAACATCAGTAAACCACAAATTGTAAAATTTTCAGTGTGGATTTCTTGGATGCTCTAAGACTATAAAAAGCATATAACGTACTACATAAGCAAAAATACAAGAATTTTAGTAGGCCTATATCATCGGCGTATGTTTGCTTTTGACATTTGTTGGGACATAACCCCTAGACTGGAAGACTGTGTATCTTATACCGCCCAACTTTTTCTGTCCGTATGCTTTAGGGAGCTAATAAAAGCCATAGTTTCTCTTTCCGTTTGCTCGGATTTGTCAAACACCTTAAAAAAAAACTTCAAACTCATCGATGCAACGTTGTTAAATCCTGAAGTGAACTTCTATATTAACTGTTTTGGACTGCTGTCTTGAATTGAAAAAAAGCACAGTTTTATACATAAAACGTGTTAGGTATCAATAGTAAGCTATGTCATTTCAGATGCTTCAAAAATTACAAAAACATCCAACTATTTAAATGTTTGATCAAAACTATTGCTAGGGACAGTTTGGCACTCGCTGTATATTGGTAGGAACACGTCCCTGATGTCAAGAACACACACACACACACACACACACACACACACACATATATATATATAATTTTCTAAATACTGTTAATTGAAAGGATTATTGTGGAGAGAGGGAAACTAAATTAGCCTAGCTATAGTTACAGTGTTTATTATAAAGCCTATTTCTGAAAGAAACAATAAAACACAACTTAGCCAATGTATTTTTCTCTTTAAAAACACTAGTAGTCCTACTGTTCTTGCCGGACTGATAATCATTTACAATTGCATGGTTGTACTGTAAATTTTAAATTTAAATTAAATGTATGCATTTAGCAGTTGCGACTCACAGTGCATTCAGGCTATTAATTTTTACATATCATGTGTTCCCGGGGAATTGAACCCCCATCCTTGCGCTTTGTATGCAGTGCTCTACCAATTTAGCTACAGGAACACTATATAATATATAAATATAATGCCCAACACAATAGTAAATGTATTGTTGTGATTCAACTAAAATACCATGGTAAAATTATGGTTACTATAGTAAAACCAAGTGTCAGAAAAAAAATTTGAACTGTGGAATATGTGTAATCTCATTACAAGAATGAACATTATGGTTATGTCCATTCCTAATTTAGCTTGTAATATACAGAGTGTTAATGATGGGCACACATACTGGTAAAAAACAATTAATAAAAATAAAGCACAGTAAGTCGCTTTTGATAAAAAGCATCTGCTAAATGCATAAATGTAATTAATGGAAAAGTCGTGTATGAATTCACTTTATTAATATTTCAACTTTTATTTTTTATATTACAATTATAATCATACAATGCTACAATAATCAAATAATCTTCCTCGTCTGGTACAAAGGAGAAAAAGAAAAATATATTTGCAAAGTACTGTTATAATGACAAAAGTATCTTTGCAAAACAGTCTGTTGAGATCCTACAACAAAACTAAAACAATATTAACATGTTGTATATGTTTAAAATAAGCATATACACAGCACCTGTATACTGTACTTAATCTGAAATCCTACCTGTTAAAACAACTGTTGGAAATGGCAGCACATTGAGAAAATTAAAAAAATATATATGTCATGTTATCAGGCAATAAAGCAATAAAGACATGTTCTCTGCAGACAAATTTAGTCATTGTGTCGAATACCAAGTTTTGTAACAAGTCAAACAAGTTTAAGTTTACACTGTTCTATTCAGATGGTCCTGTGTCAACACTACTATTGTTGCCTCCTAATTCATGACCTATGTTTTTACTTTCCTCATTTTTAGTTGCTTGTAAATACTCATTTATAATCTCAATTAATCTTTGGTTTTAAGTCCAAATTGTTTTGAGTACTAAAAGAAAGAAGAGCTGCTATTGTCACTGCTTTGGTTGTCACTATACGCTGCCAAGAATAATCTAATCCTACAAGGCATATATCCAACATGGAGAACAGACAGAAGACACACATATGAAAATGTTAGACCCAACCAAACTGAACTGAAAGGACATAGCTTATAAAGACAGGCTAACAAGGAGACACACCTGGGAACTAATCAACGATTAAGGACAGACAGAAACTGGGACAGAGGGCAAAAAACACACAGACACGTCCATAGTTCTGACATTGGTAAGGTTGTAGAACTCAAAAAAAAAAACAATTCTACAAATTTAAGACACAAAACATTTAAATGATGACTGCACAAAACTTTTGTATGAATCTACAGTAAAATATTGAAGAAAAAAAATAGCTTCGTAGAATTGACATTAATTTCAAGATGCTGCATCCATGTTTTCTTCAGATGCTGTAAAATAATTTATTGATTGATTTAAAATAAAATTAAATCATTTTATTTTTCCAGAATTGTAAACAAATGGCATTATCAAAAGTTAACGATATACTCACTACAAGCAGAAGAATAATCATTCTTAATGGAAGCTATAACTTGAAAGAAAATGAAAAAAACAGAAGTATTAATGCCAATTAAAAAAATGTATATGTAAAGTCACTGAATGATTTATCATTCACTTCAGTTCTTGTATTACCTGCTCGTCTCCTTCTGCATTTATATATGATGAGTCCAGTCCCAAACACCAAAACGAGAGCCAAAACTATCAGCACTGACGGAATCAATGATTTAAACGGTTCACTATGGTCAAATTCTGAAACAAAGATGTTAAAAAGGTCACAAACAAATTAGAAACTCGGGGATAATGGGATATTTTATCATTTTAAATCATTACCTAAATCAATGTCCAGTTTGTTGTCCAGGCTGAGGTGTGTGACAGAGCAGGTGTATGTGTGTGTGTCTGCTCTGCTGATCTCCAGACTCTTCCTCATCTGGTACGTCCCGTCACCGTTGGGCAGCAGATCTCCTCCAGTGATCTCATGATCAGATACAGGCTGCCCGTCTCTGAACAGAGTCAGGTTGATGTGGCGAGGGTAAAATCCTGTTGCCAAACAACTCACACGAGACCCTCCATCTAACTTTGCTTTCTGGATTAATTTAAATCTGGGTTTTACTATACAGGGAAGGGGCAGAAAGCAGGAGATACAGTAAATGCAATTAAGGCAGTAAATCAGATCATTTTACACATTGCAGACAAAGCATATTTAGTCTTTGCTCTGATAAACCCATTTTTTATGTCCTAAATATTTTAGGTCTGTCAATTAAAAACCTTATTTTCTTAATTTTCTGCTAGATTGGAATACATACCTTTCCTGTTGACTTGATTTCCTCTCTTCTTGAGGTAATTTTTCAGTGTGTTTATGCAAGCTGGGTAGTACACATTCTCATGAAAGAACTTGGACAGTTCCAGATAAGGTTCGAGCTCCTGCTGTGTGACATACGAAGTTCCTTGATAATAAAATTTGCCATCAAGATAACGGAGTTCATCTGTGGTGAGGCCCTTGGAAGCACTCCTGGTCATCATTTGTCCTGGCTTGTCATTGTTTAACAGTTCACACAGAACCATCTTTTGATGAACCTGAAGACCTGAATGGACATAACGTATAAGATTCCCCAAAGAAAGTTAGTAGCAATTAATTTCAACGACAGTAGCTTGGCTAGCAAGTTGTATAACGGCTGTTGTAGTAACTAAATACTCCATTATTACTGGTAGCCTACATTTATTAAGTTAAAATTTCCAATACAGGTATTACTGTATTGGAAACAAAACTTGTGAGGTTACCAACCCACTCATAACAAGCCTGTGTTCATCACATAAGTGGTTTTAGTTTTTTTCAAATTATATTTCAGACCTTCTTTACTTACTGCCAGTAAGGTTACCCCCGTCCATCACAATCCACCTCTCCACAAAATCATCATACATATTTTTACTAACGGTGTGGAGATGTTGTGGGTCAATCACATTATCTTCATCCGTAGTATTTCCTCTTGGAACATATGTCCATGTCTTTGAATTAAAGAGTCCTAATACAACATCATCCAACATAAGCGTGTAACTATATTCAGGAAATAATGTGTTTCCTTTAATGTATGTTGCATGCAAACTCAGAGAATGTGAACCTGTGAAAAAAAAAAAAGTATTTTATTATAGTTGTGAAATCAGCAAGCGCACTTCACTTAGTGATTTAAATATTGTGTAAATATGAGATTGAATTAAAAAACATGATAGATATTGTAAAGAAAAAGTCCATGTAATATGGACTAAAAAAATAAACGATAGGCCTATCGTTCACATGACGTATTCATCTCGACAAATGTTTTAAAATACATTACGAGCTAACCTTTAGAGTATCCTTATTTTAAATCTTACCCTTCGAAGTAACTGCTGGAACGAACAGCACAAGCAGGATAAGAGTTATAGCCATATCCTGATATTTAACCTACCATTTTCTAATAGAAACCTTAAGCGAAACTACACCATCTGTCTCGACTGGTTGTCTATTTAGACCTGCAAAATAGCTCCTCCCTTCTCGGAACTAACCTTGAAAAGAGGGTAGGCGTGGCCTAATGCCTTGTAACCAAAACCATAGAGAACCCAAATGTTCCTGGTTCTTGAGTCTCAGGTAGGAATTGTTTGAGTGAATAATCAGCGTTCCCTCCACTCTCATGGCTACCATGTCTGCCCACTGCTCGGGGTGTGTGTTCACGGCGTTTGTGTGCGTGAAAATGGGATAATTCATTGATACTTTCTGCACCATTAGGCCTGTGTCTAATGGCCCAAGCAAATAATATTTTTTTCAAACGAAACGAAAAGTCACTTTCACACACAAACTCATAAGCAAAAATCAAATATTGCTACCCTTTCGGTCTGTGGTTGTAAAAAAAAAAAATTATTAAAGGGATACACCCAGTCTGCACATTTATATATTTAAATAGGAAAGAGGAAACTTGTTGGGCTACTCCTGCTGTGGTGGCAGAAGTTGATGTGTTCCAGTAGATTTTGTTTGTTTGTTTGATGTTTTGGCTTTGTCCCATCCTTAAGCTTTACTGTATTTGTTTCGTTACAGTTTTTCTCAGTCACTTTGGTGCATTTCTCAAATCAGAAATGAAATTCTCAAAACTACTTGTACAACCTCCACATCATCTAGTCATTTATACACATCATAAAACAAGTTTCTCATTCTTTTGTACATTCATGCAATTGATTACACACATTTATCTGCAGTTTCCTACATAATCACTCGTATATCTCTGACTGTGATGTTATCCAAAACAGAGGCTTATTAAATTCAGGGAATCACAGCTCATCTTTAAATAATTTTATTTATAAGAAAATATCATGATAAAAATTGAGAGACAAACTATGAAACATAAACATTTTTAAAATGATTATTATACAAATAACAATTTTATCAATACACTATATGTAATGGCTCTGTGTATTAGAGTTGTTCAGTTATGACATCAAATTGTTGGTCAAACCAAAAAATAGAATTAATCAAGACTCCTCTGGACTTTTAACAGGTATTGTTTTATGAATAAAAATAAAATAATAAAAATGATTACAACATTGCTTTTAATAATTATTACAATATAAATTACAAGAATGACCTTAATTAAGAAAACTGACTTTTTTATGATTTTAAGTTTGAAGGATACAATATGTCACACTATAAAAATACATACAAATAAATTAATAAAAAAATAGTAGGCTAGTTAGTGTATTATTGTCTCAAAATATCTACATGTGAAACTTTTTTTCAACTTTCTATTTAGGTCAGCAAAAAAAAAAAAAAAAAAAAAATCTAATTGATATTGACTGACAAGAATTGAAGACATAATTATAGTGGGAACTGTAGTAATGTACATTTACTGATTGAATATGCCAAATTAGGAAAGGAGTGAACAAGATTTACTGAAAAAGAAAAGGAAGAAAAAGAAACCATTATGACACTTTGCCAGAACATATTTTTGTCTGCTGTATAAAAAATGTTTCATGACATTGACATAAATGTTGTGTCCACAAATGAAATATAATATTTAATGAGTGTACAATGATGACAAAATCCTAAACTTACTATAATTCACCTAATTTTATTCAGTGCTCTATATTAAACTAAACTACCAAAAGCAATATTAACCATATTTAATAGAAAGGAAGATTGTTTGTTTAAAATCATTAACGTTCATTATTTGTATGTATACTCATATATCAGTTCTTGTCATTCCTGCACATCAACACATCCAGAGCCACATCAACATCAGAGCTAAAACTGTCAGAACCAATCAACCACAGACTGAGAGATTGACCTGAGTACGATTATGTCTTGATTATGTTGTATGACCTTATCATTACCTCAGGTGATGTCCAGTTTGTTGTCCAGACAAAGGTGTGTTAAACTTTAGCTTTGTTTTTTTTAATGACTTCAGCTCCTTATTTTATAAATTAATGTTTCTTTATTATATACAACCGATAATTTGCTATTAAAGATCTGAACATCTAGTGTTAAATGGTTCACAGTTCATCAGGAAATCACTCAACAATTAAGCTTATGAGTTTAAATTATGTGAAATACATTTCCACAAAGGCCCAGAATGCACAGGGGACCTGAGGGACATAAATTCACCCCCCGCACTTTTTCAGTCAATTGTGTTCACGTAGACATTTTCAAGGGCAACTGTGAATGAAATGAGATTTAAATTCAAAAAGACAACAGTGTTAAGTACTCTAATACATGTTTCATATACTCAAAGCCGGAGGGTGCTCTCACGCAGAATGTCCCAAACTTTTCTGAACATTACAATAAATTTTAACAATTAAGTACACATACACAAGAAATAAGAGCAATCTCGATCTTTAAGACACTATGTAAGAGAAAAAAAAAAGAAAATTAGAAAAAAGAAAAAAAAACATACATATGCACAACTAAACAATAATTATGATCTGTTTTCCTTTGAATAGAATCAAGGACTACAGTGAGGGAAAAGAGAGTGATTAACATTTCTTTGAACAAAAAAAAAGGAACTAATATCAGACCAAAATCTAAAAGACAAATCACAATTACAAAACAAAAGAGACAAGTCTTACTCATTTGCTGTACAGAAAATACAACAAATTGTCAATGAATTCAATAATTTCAACTGAAGTTTTTAGAATTGGTGATTTAAACAACACTTTTATGGTCTGTGTTAAAATTTCAGAATAGCAATTGAAATATTCATATATTTAAAGTGCAGAAAGGCGCTTTCAAATTGACAGATTGTGTTAAATTAAAAAGATTTGTGCAGACCACAACATAAAAACTAACCATTTTGAACTCTTTGACATTTGAATCCTCACATTTTACTCTTGACATCTGATATCTTTATTATCTTTCATCATAAAGATCTGTCAGAGCTCATTTTTTCATGGTTTGAAAATGTTGATCCATGTAGCTTCAAGTTATTATATTTAATTTGATTATTTTGCTGTTTCTTGTTCTGCAGATGCTGAAAAAAAGTTTAATCAATGATCTGAATATGCAAAAAGATAATAAAAATCATTCAATTAATATACTTAGAAAAAAAAAGTTTAAACAATGTACTTACTAGAAGCAGCAAAATAAACATTTTGGGTTGAATCTACAAAAATCAAAAAGCGTGTTATTCATAAAAATCAAGTATTTTAGACTAATTTTCATTGATTTTCATTTTTTGTCCTACCTTGATTTCTCGTCTTGCATATGATGACTCCAATCCCAAACACCAAAACCAGAGCCAAAACTATCAGCACTAAGAAAATCGTCGATTTAAACGATTCAACTGGTTCCGATTCTGAAAAAAAGTTCACAAAATGTTTAGAAACACAGTTCTGTAACAATGTTTTCACACCTCTTTACTGCAGTTGAAGCTCCAGACACCAACACCAGAGCCAAAACAGTCAGAACTGAAGGAATCACTGATTTAAATGGTTCCCCGTGTTCAAGCTCTGCAACATCAGCCACAGACTGAGAGATTGACTTCAATTGTGTTTGTTTTAATTGTTAGATTGTGTGTTCTGTAAGAGCTTATTACCCAAAGTGACGTCCAGTTTGTTGTCCAGACTGAGGTGTGTGACAGAGCAGGTGTATGTGTGTTTGTCTTCAGCTCTGATCTCCAGACTCTTCCTCATCTGGTACGTCCCGTCATCATTGGGCAGCAGATCTCCTCCAGTGATCTCATGATCAGATACAGGCTGCCCGTCTCTGAACAGAGTCAGGTTGATGTGACGAGGGTAAAATCCTGTTGCCAAACAACTCACACGAGACCCTCCAGAATCTGATTTTGCTTTCTGGAGGAGTCTGGCTCTGGGCTTTACTACAGAAAGAAAGAAGCAGAGAAAATTAGTGATAAGGGAATTATACCTAAAAAAAAAAAAAGTATGGCTATTGATGGCAGTTTGTGTTATACCTTTTCTGCTTAGTTGAGTTTCTCTCTTTTTAAGGTAATTCTTCAGTGTTTTTATGCAGGCAGGGTAATACACCTTCTCATGAAGCTGCTTGGACAATTCTAATTTGTGGTTTACTTCTGACTGTGTGTAATTTGAAAATACCTGATATGTGAAATTGCCATCGAAAAAAACGCTCATCAAACGCTGAGCCTCTGTAAGCAGTTTTGCTTATTATATGTCTATGTTTATTGTCACTCTGTTCACAAAGACCCATCACCTGATGAACTTCATAACCTGTTAAGAAATAAACACAACACATTTGGCCACAGCTCTTTGAGGTTTATCTTTCAGCTAGCTCCCATCAGGGGTCACCACAGAATAATAATCCGCACAACCAATGTGGCACTTTTTGAAAGGAAAAGTGAAAGTGAGAATTTTCTTTTGATTATGAGACTCATTAGTTGATGTGGTTAGTTAGTTAATCAATCCTGTCGATAGATAATAATGTCTAATATAATTAATTGTTTAAATAGTGGGTGGAGATATTGAATTGAATTGAGATATTGAATTGAATCACAATGAAGTAGGCCTGTGAGACAAAACTTGTTTTTTCTCCATGTGCAAAATAAAACAAATACATTGTTTATTTTGAGTGTGAATCAGATGAATTATTTCATCACATCTATTGTAAACTAACAGTGTACATGTTACAAAACCAAATGCTTTTTTACTTAACATCATTTTCTTAATGTTTTTACATATCTTTCAAACATAAAGATCACACACAATCATGCAGTGACCTAAAGTATTCATGCAATATCTGATCACTTTAGCCAACTGAACTTACTTTTACTTTCTGTGCTGTTGACAGGTCTCAGGCGATGTGATCTTTCTAGAAAATGAACAAGTAGATTCTCACTTACAATCTTGAGGTAATTTGGAGCTATGACATCATCTTCATTTGTATCATTCCCTCTTGCAACATAGATCTTTGTTACTGAAATATAATATCCTACAGTAATGTCATCCAACATAAGTGAAGCACAAAATGCTCCTTCTCCTGTAATGTATGTTGCAAGCCCCATCAAAGTATGAGAACCTGAAACAGCAGATAAAGCATGTCAATTAGTGTGAGGTTCAATAGTGACAGTGGATACTAGTAGGGGCTTTATTTTAATGTAATTTTGGAATAATGACAACACTTTACAATAAAATATAAGACATCAATGATAATTTTTATTTAAACAATCAATCTTTCAATACTGCTGGAACTAAACTACAAATGTCCTGTATGGGACATCCGTTATTAAAACTACAAATAATCGGTACTTTCTCAAATAATTTGAGCTCAAATTTGAGCTTTCTTTTTATTTTTTTAAAGCTAATAAAAAGTTAAGATGTTTCCTCGCTCCTCTGTCCTAAAGTCCATGACCTGCAAACTGATCGTACAGGTACATAGGCTATTTATTTTTAACTGATTATTAAATCATTTAATTAAGGTTTATAGCCTACTGTCACGAGTACGAACCCCGTGAGTCCCTCCAGAGGCCAGCAGAGGGCACCATCGCCCGAATACTGACACCTACAGGCATCCAAACACTCACTTACACTGATACGCACTACATTACCCAACAGCCCCGTACCTTGGACTGATCACCGGCCAGGTGTTCCATATCAGAGACTGCCATATAAGCCAGACCTTGGCGTCACCTCATTGCGAAGTCTTGTTTCTGCCACGGCTAACATTTCTGAGCGTTATACCCTGTCTTGCTATCCCAGTTGCCAACCCTTGATGATTATCGATCCTAGAACCTTTGCTGCCTACCTTTGAACCCAGATTGTAATACGGACTGTGATACTTGCTGGTTACCCCGACCCACTGCTTGGTATTGACTACGATTCTGATATCTCTACTATACTGTGTTTTGCTGATCCTGACCCTTCGCCTGTACGACTACGAGTGTTCTAATAAAAGCTTGCAAATGGATCCCATGTCGAGTCAGTCATCATTACAGAAGACTTCGCCAGGACAAGATCCAGCAGCCCATGAACATCTCTGCACCAACCTGGCAGCTCAGGCAAGTCAGATCGCTGCTAATCAGCAACAGTTAAATCATCTTACCGCCGTCACGGAGGAATTGGTGAAGGCTATTCAGAATCTCCATAGTCCTGTTGTCACGACACCCGCGCCACAAGCGGCCGCCATTGCACATGCGGTTCCCACGCCCTCTCAGATTAACCCACGACTGGCTTTTCCTGAGAGATTCGACGGTGACCCTAACAAATGTAAAGGCTTCTTACTACAATGTTCGCTGTTTGTGGAACAACAACCCATGCTCTATTCCACTAACAACAGTAAGGTTGCCTTTGTTTGCTCGTTGTTAACCGGAAGGGCTCTTGACTGGATTACCGCTGTATGGCGCACGGATGGATCATCCTTCTCCTCCTTCAATGATTTCCTCACACGCTTCCGTGAGGTTTTCGATCATCCCAAGGAGGGAAAGAGTGCTGGCGAACGCTTGCTAGAGCTCTCTCAGGGGAGATCTTCAGCTGCTGAGTATGCTATGAACTTCCGCACATTGGCAGCACAAACGACCTGGGTGAGTGACACCTTAAAAGTTCTGTTTCGAAAGGGTTTAAGTCATGAATTACAAACTGAACTAGCATGTCGAGATGAGGGGAGAAGTTTGAACGATTTCATCGAGTTGACGATAGCAATTGACAATCTGCAGCGTTCACGTAAACCTCGCTCTCATGTCAGTACTGTCATTAAAGCAGCTCAGTCTGTCGAGGACTCTGAACCCATGCAAGTTAATACCTATCATCTCTCATCTGAGGAGAGGAATCGCCGCTTGGCAAATCGTCTATGTCTGTATTGCGGATCCCCTGGTCATCAACGAGTCAACTGTCCTTCACGTCCTTCATCTGTCTCATCCAAATTGGTGAGTGAATCCTTACACTCTCTCCATCCAGTAAACAGTGTGTTTGTACCCCTGAAGCTGACCATTAACAACGTTCAAGTGACCACATTCGCTTTACTGGACTCTGGAGCGGCTGGGAATTTCATGTCAGCTGAGTTTGCAAGAACAAACAACGTATCATTAATACCCTGTGCTAACTCTCTGTCTGTAGCTACCATAGATGGTCGTCCACTGGGAACTGGTATCATCACTCACCTTACACAAAGTCTATCCGTCACAGCCGGTTTACTGCACCAGGAGGTCATTCAGTTCTACGTTCTGCCCACGTCTAATACACCCATAATTCTGGGACTACCATGGCTGAGACTGCACGATCCGCTAGTATCATGGAGGGAAGGTCAGATATTAAAGTGGAGTACTAAATGTCAAACAAAATGCCTATCTACCGTTTCTCCTCTTCCAGTGCGCTCGTTGGCGATTAACAAGGAGTCATTCGAGGTTCCCAACCTACCAGCGGAATATCACGACCTCAAGGCAGCTTTCAGCAAAACCCAAGCAAACACCTTACCACCTCATCGACCCCATGACTGTGCTGTTGATCTTCTACCAGGTCACAATCCACCCAAGGGTCGTGTGTTCCCACTGTCACTCCCAGAAACCGAAGCCATGACTAAATACATCAAGGAGGAGTTGGAGAAAGGCTTCATACGTCCTTCCACTTCCCCTGCATCCGCTGGTTTCTTCTTCGTCAAAAAGAAGGACGGCAGTTTAAGACCCTGCATTGATTACCGTGGTCTCAACGAGATCACGGTGAAGTACCGTTATCCCCTTCCTCTGGTTCCAGCTGCATTAGAACAACTTCGCACAGCTCAATACTACACCAAGCTTGACTTACGCTGTGCCTACAACCTGATTCGCATCAGAGAGGGTGACGAGTGGAAGACGGCCTTTTCTACAACCAACGGTCACTATGAATACCGGGTTATGCCGTTTGGACTGGTCAATAGTCCGTCCATCTTCCAGGCGTTCATTAATGATGTCTTCAGGGACATGCTGAACAAGTTTGTTGTGGTCTACATTGACGATATTCTCATCTACTCCAACACCCTACAGGATCATATTCAACACGTCAGAACTGTGCTACAGCGCCTCATCGAACATCAACTGTACGCCAAAGCCGAGAAATGTGAGTTTCACACCACATCCACTACCTTCCTGGGTTATGTCATCAGTCCGGGGGGAGTTGCTATGGACGACAGTAAGGTCTCTGCTGTACTCAGGTGGCCAGAGCCTCAGACTCTCAAGGAGCTACAACGGTTCCTGGGATTCGCCAACTTCTACAGACGCTTTATCAGAAATTTCAGTACAGTCGTCAGTCCTCTCACTTCCATGATCAAAAGAGGTATCCATCGTCTCACCTGGGCCGAAGCCTCCCGTCAAGCCTTTAAGGAATTAAAGGAACGCTTTGTCACCGCTCCTATCCTGCATCACCCTGACCCCTCTCTTCCCTTCTTAGTCGAAGTTGACGCTTCCAATACTGGCATTGGGGCCGTTCTCTCACAACGACCAGGCCCTCAGGAGAGACTTCATCCCTGTGCTTTCTACTCACGCAAGCTCAACCCAGCGGAGAGGAATTATGATGTGGGTGATAGAGAACTGTTAGCCATGAAGGCAGCGTTTGAAGAGTGGAGACATTGGCTCGAAGGGGCTATTCATCCTTTCACCGTCTTTACTGATCATAAAAATCTGGAATACCTACGCTCCGCCAAGAGACTCAACCCACGCCAAGCCAGATGGTCCTTGTTCTTCTCCCGATTCCAGTTCAATGTCACTTATCGCCCAGGTTCCAAGAATACTAAAGCCGATGCTTTGTCACGTATCCATGATGACGACCCTTCCATCTCAGTCCCCGAACGCATATTGCCCTTCCATGTGGTGGTTGCTCCCATCCAGTGGGATATCATGACTCTTATTGAACAACACAATTCACAAGAAGCACCACCAGCCGCCTGTCCACCGGATAAAACCTACGTACCTGCCCCTCACCGTGATCAGGTCCTGAGTCATATTCACTGTCTTCCTGCCTCCGGTCACCCCGGCATCACAGCCACACTCCATCTCCTCAAGAACCGCTTCTGGTGGGAGACCATTAACCCCGACACCATTAAATTCATTCAGAACTGTCAGACGTGTAACATGCACAAAACCCCTCGTCAACTGCCAGCTGGACTCCTTCAACCTCTTCCTATCCCTCAACGACCCTGGTCACACCTTGCCATAGACTTCATCACAGACTTACCCCTATCCCAGGGTAACACGGTCATACTCACGATCATCGATCGATTCTCCAAGGCTTGTCGCCTCATACCTCTACCCAAACTCCCTACTGCTCTTCAGACCGCCGAACTCCTGTGTAATTGGGTGTTCAGGTTTTACGGCATACCTGACGACATCGTTTCGGATAGAGGTCCTCAGTTCACCTCTCGTTTATGGAAGGATTTCTTTCAAGCCCTAGGGGTCAACGTAAGTCTCACGTCTGGCTATCACCCCGAAGCCAATGGTCAAGTGGAACGCCTCAACCAGGAGCTCACTCGGTTCCTTCGCTCCTACTGCAGCTCCCATCAAGAGGACTGGTCTCGTTTTCTCCTATGGGCCGAATATGCTCAGAATTCCCTGATCAAGCCTTCCACTGGAATCACCCCCTTCAAATGCGTTCTAGGGTACCAACCACCCATGTTCCCCTGGTCAGGTGAACCCACCAATGTTCCCGCTGTTACTGATTGGCTTCAACGAAGCGAGGACACATGGAATCAGGCCCATGTACATCTTCAACAAGCTGTACGGCGCCTGAAGGAACAGGCCGACCGTCGTCGACGCCCTGGACACACCTACCAACCGGGTCAATGGGTCTGGCTGTCCACCAGAGACCTTCGGATGAGATTGCCATGCCGAAAGCTAAGTCCTAGGTACGTGGGTCCATTCAAAATCACACAACAAATCACTCCTGTGTCATTCCGCCTTGCTTTGCCTGACACATATCGTATTTCTCCCACTTTCCACATGTCACTGCTCAAGCCCGCTGCTGCCCCTGAGGAGGAGGGTGAGGGGAGGTCCCGTGAGCAGAGTCCCCAACCGGTTCAGGTGGAGAGCGAGGAGACCTATCAGGTGCGAGAGCTGCTTGATTCAAGACGTCGGGGACGAGTTCTCCAATACTTGGTTGACTGGGAGGGGTACGGTCCAGAGGAACATTCCTGGGTCAATGCCGAGGACATTCTTGACCCCAACTTAACCACGGATTTCCATAGAGAACATCCAGAGAAACCGGCCCCTCGACCTCGAGGAAGACCCCGACGTCGCCCTCCACCTCACGCCAGGAGGCGTTCGCAGGGAGGGGGCTCTGTCACGAGTACGAACCCCGTGAGTCCCTCCAGAGGCCAGCAGAGGGCACCATCGCCCGAATACTGACACCTACAGGCATCCAAACACTCACTTACACTGATACGCACTACATTACCCAACAGCCCCGTACCTTGGACTGATCACCGGCCAGGTGTTCCATATCAGAGACTGCCATATAAGCCAGACCTTGGCGTCACCTCATTGCGAAGTCTTGTTTCTGCCACGGCTAACATTTCTGAGCGTTATACCCTGTCTTGCTATCCCAGTTGCCAACCCTTGATGATTATCGATCCTAGAACCTTTGCTGCCTACCTTTGAACCCAGATTGTAATACGGACTGTGATACTTGCTGGTTACCCCGACCCACTGCTTGGTATTGACTACGATTCTGATATCTCTACTATACTGTGTTTTGCTGATCCTGACCCTTCGCCTGTACGACTACGAGTGTTCTAATAAAAGCTTGCAAATGGATCCCATGTCGAGTCAGTCATCATTACACCTACAGGTACATACAAGTTTCCATTACAGCGTTTGAGATAAATACATTACTGGAATTACATATACATTATATGTATACAGTGTTGGGGAAAATTACTTTTAAAAATAATGCATTACAATATTGCGTTACTCCCCAAAAAAGTAACTAATTACGTTATTTAGTTACTTTTTATGGAAAGTAATGCATTACGTTACTTTTGCGTTACTTTTTAAATATGAGCAGGGCTTGATTGTTTTTAGTATAAGAAGTTCTATTTATAGCAAATGTAAAAGCCCTTTCACACCAAAAAGTGTAAAGAATAAACCTCAGGCTGAAGGAAAAGTAAATTCACGTCTGTACAGTAGCACACAGGAGAAGAAGATTCAACACTCTTCAGCAATAAAAAAAAAAACAATGAAGCACAATTGTTAGTTTATCTAAAGTTATTTCTGCTTATTAGTATGGTTGAACTGGATCATCAAAGGACAGCAGCAAAGTTAATAAAATGGGATTAGATACATTTGTGTTATTTAACATTTATTTATTGCAGGTTTGTGTCATATTTTAAATTTGTATTTCACTGTTTTAATTCATTTTGATGAATACTAACTCTAAATTCTTTTGTGAGTAGGATGATTAAATACACATTCACATTTAGTCTAGAACTACATCATGTTCACACAGTGCACACAACACCTCTGTACTTCTGATTTCTCTCAGTATGGGGACTGGAGACTTGTCAGTCAATAAATGGAAAAACAAAGAAACTGGCGTTACTTTTTTGAAAAGTAACTCAGATATTTTCTTGTAAATTAAAAAGTAATGCGTTACTTTACTAGTTCCTTGAAAAAAGTAATCTGATTATGTAAATCGAGTTGCTTGTAATGCGTTACCCCCAACACTGTGTATATATATATATATATGAATAGTAGCCTATATGTGTGTGTGTGCTTCTGTTTGCGCACAGCTGTCCATGCTAAACAAATAAAAAATCTAAATATCAGGTCGGGTCAGGAAATGCTGAGAGTGTCGAATTCCAGTAAGTGTAGCTCACATTTGATCAGCTGCACATGCTGAGACCTGCAAAAGTTGTCTTGTAAATGATAATTTGTGTTGCTCATAAAGCTCACTCTGTGTACGTATATATGCCCAGTTCTTCCTGACAAAATCCCAAGCCAATGTCTGACCATCTGGCAATAAACACAATGACAAAAGTAGCGTCCTGTTTATGGATCTGATGCATCAAGCGTGTATCCATGACCTATATTTATGGCAATAACAAAAACATTTTGCATTAAAATTATTTTCCTAATACAAATTTCTATATGTTCCCATAGAACAATATTCATGTAATATGCAGTACAACACTGGATAGTATGACTAGGAGACCAAAATGTGACCAATCTTCAACAATAATCTTAAAATAAATGTGGTCAAATATATTAATTCGAACTGGGTGTCACGCTATCAGTCTCTGTTTCCTGGGTGTCCCCTAGTGAGCGCACTTCTCCTTAGGCACTTCACCATAGGCACTTTAATTCTGCTTGTCTGGTCATGTCGTCACAGTAATTGCACTCCAATTAAATCGCACAGGTGTTGACTATCCTTAGTCATTAGTCTCCCTATATAGAGCTGTCTTTCTCTGTCGTCTTTATGGAGTCCTTACCCTATGTGTCTCATGCTCTCGTTCCCCCAGACTTCCTCTACCTTCTCGTTCTTCCGAGTTCCCCGTTTCATCCGGTTCCCTTTTGTTTGGTTTGTCTCTCAAGACAGTTTTATTTTGTATTTAACCTGTTTGTGCAATAAACCTTACCTGCTATTGGATCTTACCCTTTCCTTGTGTTTTTCCCTTAACCCAACCGTGACAGAAGGACTCCATCATGCCTAGATCCAGCGGTGTGAGATTTCGAATCTGTTCCCCAGCCACCATGGAGGAACGGAGGAGGAGATTCCGGAACTTAACCACCCTTCATCAAAAGGGAAGCGAGGTGGGTGGCCTGGCGCAATTGTTTTGGACTTTGGCAGTCGGGTTAGGTTACAATGATGCAGCACTTAAAGATTTGTTTAATAATTGCCTGGATGATCCTTTACCTCAATGGGAGATGAAGGGGTTAGAGATCCTGGACTTTTGGGGGTTTACCAAATACCTGCACCATCGTGCTCAGTGGGATGCAACAACCACACCAGAAGTTCCAGACAAGACTGCCACCTGCCCAGCGCCACCGCACAAGATGGCCGCCAGCCCAGCGACACCGCACAAGATGGCCGCCAGCCCAGCGCCACCGCACAAGATGGCCGCCAGCCCAGCGCCACAGCACAAGATGGCCGCCAGCCCAGCGCCACAGCACAAGATGGCCGCCAGCCCAGCACCACAGCACAGGATTGTCGCCAGCCCAGAGCCACAGCTTAAGATGGACGACTCAACGCCTGAGTCTCCAGACAAGGTGCCGCCGACTCGCCATCGTGGAGGACGGAGGAGGAGGAGACAGGCGTCGACCATCCCTCAAGGCCTGGAGAAAGTCCCAGAGGCCGGGGCTGTTCCCGAGGCGGAGCCCGATGCAGTTCCCGAGGCGGAGCCCGATGCAGTTCCCGAGGCGGAGCCCGATGCAGTTCCCGAGGCGGAGCCCGATGCAGTTCCCGAGGCGGAGCCCGATGCAGTTCCCGAGGCGGAGCCCGATGCAGTTCCCGAGGCGGTGCCCAATGCCGAGGCGGTGCCCGATGCTGTTCCAGAGGCCGATACCGATGCTGTTCCCGAGGCGGTGCCCAATGCCGAGGCGGTGCCCGATGCAGTTCCCGAGGAGGTGCCCGATGCCGAGGCGGTGCCCGATGCTGTTCCAGAGGCCGATGCGGTGCCCGATGCCGAGGCGGAGCCCGATGCTGTTCCCGAGGCCGATGCTGTGCCCGAGGCTGTGCCCGATGCCGAGGCGGTGCCCGATGCCGAGGCGGAGCCCGATGCTGTTCCCGATGCCGATGCAGTTCCCGAGGCGGTGCCCGATGCCGAGGCGGTGCCCGATGCCGTTGCCGATGCTGTGCCCGAGGCTGTTCCCGATGCCGATGCAGTTCCCGAGGCGGTGCCCGATGCCAAGGCGGTGCCCGATGCCGAGGCGGAGCCCGATGCTGTTCCCGAGGCCGATGCTGTTCCTGATGCAGTTCCCGAGGCGGTGCCCGATGCCGAGGCGGTGCCCGATGCTGTTCCCGAGGCCGATGCTGTGCCCGAGGCTGTTCCCGATGCCGAGGCGGTGCCCGATGCCGAGGCGGTGCCCGATGCCGAGGCGGTGCCCGATGCCGAGGCGGAGCCCGATGCTGTTCCCGATGCCGATGCAGTTGCCGAGGCGGTGCCCGATGCCGAGGCGGAGCCCGATGCTGTTGCCGATGCAGTTCCCGAGGCGGTGCCCGATGCCGAGGCGGAGCCCGATGCTGTTCCCGATGCCGATGCAGTTGCCGAGGCGGTGCCCGATGCCGAGGCGGTGCCCGATGCCGAGGCGGAGCCCGATGCTGTTGCCGATGCAGTTCCCGAGGCGGTACCCGATGCCGAGGCAGTTCCCGATGCCGAGGCGGAGCCCGATGCTGTTGCCGATGCAGTTCCCGAGGCGGCGCCCGATGCCGAGGCGGCGCCCGATGCCGAGGCGGCGCCCGATGCCGATGCGGCGCCCGATGCCGAGGCGGCGCCCGATGCCGAGGCGGCGCCCGATGCTGTTCCCGATGCGGTGCCCGATGCCGAGGCGGAGCCCGATGCTGTTCCCGATGCCGATGCAGTTCCCGAGGCGGTACCCGATGCCGAGGCCGATGCTGTTCCCGAGGCCGATGCTGTTCCCGAGGCCGATGCTGTTCCCGATGCAGTTCCCGAGGCGGTGCCCGATGCCGAGGCGGAGCCCGATGCTGTTGCCGATGCAGTTCCCGAGGCGGTGCCCGATGCCGATGCGGTGCCCGATGCCGAGGCAGAGCCCGATGCTGTTCCAGAGGCCGATCCCGAGGCTGTTCCCGATGGCGGTGCCCGATGCCGAGGCGGTGCCCGATGCTGTTCCAGAGGCCGATGCGGTGCCCGATGCCGAGGCGGTGCCCGATGCTGTTCCAGAGGCCGATGCGGTGCCCGATGCCGAGGCGGAGCCCGATGCTGTTCCAGAGGTCGAGGCCGATGCTGTTCCCGAGGCCGATGCTGTTCCCAAGGCCGATGCCGAGGCGGTGCCCGATGCTGTTCCGGAGGCCGAGGCGGGGCCCGAAGCCGAGGCGGTGTCCGTTGCGGTTCCGGAGACCGAGGCGGGGCCCGAAACCTTTCCCGATGCGGTGCCGGAGGCCGTTCCCGATGCAGTGCCCGAGACCACTTCGCCCTGGGGGACTCCGACGGTGACCATGAGGACGTGGTGGTCATCCGCTCCGCCCTGGGGGACTTCGGCCGCGACCACGTGGAGGTGGTGGCCTTCCGCTCCGTCCTGGGGGGGCTTCTGCTTTGACCACATGGGGGTGATGGCCCTCTGTTCCGCCCGGGTGGGCATCACCTAATGTCCTCCATTTACCAATGTTTTTGTTTTCATTTGTTTTTTGTTTTTTCTATTTTCCTCCGTTGGACCTGGCCCTCCGTCCCTCCCCTCTTTCCTTCCGCCGGTCCATCACCCTCCTGGACTCCTTGTTTTGTGTTACACCTTCCTGTCTCTACCTTTCCATCACGTCTGGTTGTTCCGTCTCTTTTCTTCCATTTTACCTGGTTGTCCTGTCTTTGTCTCTGTCTCTCCATTCCACCTGGTTGTTTGTCTCTGTTTTCTGACCCTCCGTCCCTCCCCCTAGTCCGCCTCCGCTTCACCTCCCTCCTACCTCTTTTTCTGTTGGGTTTTCCGGGGTTTCAGGTGGAGCATCTGGTAGCTGCTCCGTAGGGGAGGGGGTAATGTCACGCTATCAGTCTCTGTTTCCTGGGTGTCCCCTAGTGAGCGCACTTCTCCTTAGGCACTTCACCATAGGCACTTTAATTCCGCTTGTCTGGTCATGTCGTCACAGTAATTGCACTCCAATTAAATCGCACAGGTGTTGACTATCCTTAGTCATTAGTCTCCCTATATAGAGCTGTCTTTCTCTGTCGTCTTTATGGAGTCCTTACCCTATGTGTCTCATGCTCTCGTTCCCCCAGACTTCCTCTACCTTCTCGTTCTTCCGAGTTCCCCGTTTCATCCGGTTCCCTTTTGTTTGGTTTGTCTCTCAAGACAGTTTTATTTTGTATTTAACCTGTTTGTGCAATAAACCTTACCTGCTATTGGATCTTACCCTTTCCTTGTGTTTTTCCCTTAACCCAACCGTGACACTGGGTCTGTGATTTCACTCTTGTGTCTTTACCTCACGGTCCTCAGATGGAGTGGTTAATCAACCACGAGATGGCAGTACTGACAAACGTTTTGAGTTAGTTTGGATTCCGGAGTAATTTGCATGTGAATATTAATCAGATTATTTGCGTGCTAATTATTAAAAGAAATGCCCTTTAAAAGATGTAAATAAAGGTTTAAAGCTGATAAATATTATTTTAGTTCACCAACCATTGGCAGAAGCAGTAAGTCCATTAAAAGTTCATTAGTTTGTGTAACATTACACTCACCACGTTCCAGTAACGTTATCTGGTTCAGCAAAGTTGAAGATATATTTCATTTAAAACCAAACTTCATTCCACCACTTTAGAGTCACAATTATTATTGTATTAAACATATTATAAGCATTTAAACCTATAATATCACATATTTTATTTATATAAATGCCAGATATTGGACTATCATGGTGGCTGTTCTCTCTTTGTTTGCATCAGAGGAAATGACTGGATCATATATAAGGTTTGTGTCCCTGTACGTCACCACCAGCCCCCAATTCTCCATCGCCCCAAGGTGAAAATCTGGCAATCTGGTCTTCAAGTTAGAGATTTTAAAAACCTTACATATTATTTTCCCCCAGGCAATGATCTTCAAAAGATGGTAAACCTACCTAATTTAGAGAGTGAATGTGGTCTTCGATGGCTTTCTTACGAGGCCATATTCATATCTGTTCAGAGCAAACATACTTTGGTCATATGGACCATGAGTAAATATGTTTTAAGGTACATTTTGTGGTCAATAAATGTGTGATTTTTATCTTTTTATCTTTTAAAGCAGCTCTACAGCTCATGGAAGATGAATGATGGTCGTACAAAAGTGTTATATGCTGATGTAACATTTGTGTAGTCACTGACAACCAGTGTCAATAGATAGGAGGACATGTTCTTTGTGGGTTCAAATGTTGTCACAGCAACAGGTTGTCCATCAAGAACAGTGTCCACTTTCTCTGAATAAATACAACAAGCTGTAAATTAGATTCTTTTTTTATTAGATATCGTTCTGTTTGTCTATCTATTTATATAAAATCAATCTAACTATAAAAAGTTTGTTTTTTTTGTCTGAATTTTTTCTACAGATGCTCTAGTTCCCTGATTTATTAAACCCAGGGTTCGCATTACAATATTTCACATAGTCATTGTGTGTTAAACTAAATAGTTTTTGGTAGAACTGACCGATTTCCATTCCATTCAACAGGGCCACGATTCCCCTGTTATGGATGAGAGTGATATAGAAAACCTTAATGCAGGCTCATCGAAACATGGAAAGATCTTGTGAGCATGTGTAGAATGCATCTGGCTTGTGATTACTATCCTGGAGAGTAATTATTGTTACAGTATATCACAAATATAGTGCCAACGGATTTGGGGAAACTTTACATATTTTCAGCTGTCCATTTATCACTGTCCAAACAATGTTTACCTGATGACTTAATCTCCCACAAATTAAAAATCTTGTGGATATTATGTAGTGCCCAAACACACATAAATTAATTGCTTTATTGATCCAGGAAGTAATATTCCATGTTTATGACAGAACAAAGGTTAAAAAGGCATAAAGCTGCCAATAGACTTATCTAGCAAACATGTGAACCACTGAGACAAGCCAGTGAAAGAATCTGATAACCTGATAAGTTGAGGTGCACTAAGATAATATATTATAGCATGTGTCTTCCCTGACATGTGTATGCAGCCATTACACTTTAGAGTAGAGTGTGACGCTGAGAATCGTGGGAAAAGCTCAGAAAAACAAGCATAAGATCATCAAATGTAATCCAAAATATTTTTAATCATTGTAATTCATTTACACAGTTTGTATTAGATCTTAAGCCATATTCTGAAATAAATAGGCTCCAGACCAATATTGAAATTATAAAAGAAATGTTGACAATAATAAAAAATTGCCTTTAGCCACCATCTGGATAACTTTGTGAGGTATTATCAGACATAATCACATTATAACTCATTAACAATTGACTTAAAAGTTCGGAAGATTCACGAAACAGCCTTGAATTCACTTTAGAGTTAGCGGCTTGTCTCAATCTTTTAGAGCTTTACAGAAATGACAAGTGACTGAAATGCAAGGTTATAAGTATTTTTATTTATTTATTACATTTTGTTTTTACTCATATTAAATTCTTATTATGAAAATGTGAAACCTATTTTTTTATAGGTTTCTTGAGACAAGGCTATCCACTGGCTGCAATTAAATATACATATTCACACTATAAAAAAATAATAATAAAGGCATACAAAAGAAAGATAAAAAAAGTATTTTTACTGTTAACCATCCATAGCATACCATAACATAAAAAGTACTATAGTTCACAAGTTGAAAATTTACTAGAAAAATACAAATTGGTTCATGGATTGAGGTCTTTATTTTCATTAGACAAAATATCAAAATGATAAGAGTTGTGTACTATTTCGCTTATTCAGTTCTGTTTCATTCTACAAAGTTCATTATCATTATACAATAAATTTGTTTACAAAACAAAAATCTACGGGAAAACATTTAATTATAACAAGGCATGCCTTAAAGAAAGATATTTGTATACCGTACAACATCATAGGAAGAAAGTAGCTCTGGAATATACTGGGATTCAGCATTATCCATAATAAATAATAATTTATTTTAATGCTCATCTAGGCCCAAGCTAGACAATGTCCCAGTGCTCCTCTCCTCCTCAGAGCAAACAAACTACAGTATGTGCTTATTTTTTAGTTACGATGGATTTCTAAACCACTCTAAGACTGCTTGTTGGTTCTTTTCGACCCATTTGATGTTGGCGGTAGTCCTCTCGATGGATTGCTGAATGGCTAAGGTTCCGGAACCAAAACCTATGTGAGCGTAGTCATCCCTGAACTGTATCAGCTGTGTTTTTAAAACAGGAAAGTAGATTTAAAAAAAATGTAAATACAAGTTTCAGCTATACAAGATGACAGTAAAAAATTTGTAAATAAAGCAGTCCTGGGGAAGATCACATACCTGTTGCAATTCAAATTCAGTTGAGAATCTCTTTGTGATGCCATTGATCAGATTGGAGAAAGAGAACGATCCACCTCCATACCTAATGGAGTATAAAAGAAGTGGATATTATGTAGTTATGGAAAACTGCTATCTGTATTTTAAAGCAAACAATAACGCAGTCCCCTAAATTGTTTTCTTACTCATTGAAAATGTACTCCCAGTTGGCTCTAACAAAATCCCAGGCCAATGGTTGACCGACCACATTGCTTGCAATGCTGACGATGGTAGAGGTGGCATCTTGTTTCCGAATTATATCTGGATCCAAAGTGTATTTGAGATACCTACAACATAAATCGAAGCACATGTGTTTAGATAAATACAATGAGAACTGTATGTATTTGTCAGCATTTATCTGCAGTGAGCTCACCTGTTCAGTAACCAGGGCTCGGTGGCACATGCCAATGCAGCTCTCAGTTTATCTTTCTCTGAAGCAATAGTGGCTTTTTCAAACATCTCCCAAGCAAAGTTCCACTCCTTCTCACCACCTGCAGCAATGGCACTGCAGTACACTGTGGACCTCAAGTTGGCCTTAATACTGAAGCAGTGAGAACATTTAAATGATAATTTATTCATTTAAGGTAATAAGCTTAAAATCTATAAAAGTACAAAAGTACTGAATTTATTTAAATGTACCGAGTGTCCAAAATGATTAAAACTGTTTGTGAAAACCTTTCTGAGTATAATCCAAGTGTAAATCACACAGCATCCTCTAATAATGTTTGACAACAAAAATGTAACTAAATACTAATTGTATTACATTTAAAAATATTTTAAAACCTAACCGTTTAAAATCTTTTGTTTTGTGAAGTTTATCCTGTATGAATGCTATGACATTCAGACATTTTTAAGTGCAACTAAAATATTCAAATACTCTCTGGGGCAACTTTAAATGCCTATGGACAAAACTGGATAAAATAAAATTGATTGCCAGTAATATTAAATATAATATCTGTGATTATTATAAACATCGGCAACATTACTAATAATATTCTTTTAAAACTAAGAATTAAATATTCTGCTTTAATGTACCTTTTAACTATGATGCACTCTCTAAGATGCACTCTAAAGATTTCTATTGAGTGAAACTCACGGGTTGACATTTGGATTTTCCATCCACTGTTGGAACCATGTTTTGACGAGAGTCGTACAGTTTTCATACCCAGTGCTGCAAGCAACTCTGAGTGCATTAACTTGATTATATCTGCAGATACAAAGACATCAATACAGTTGAGAGCAAATCTGAGCATTTATTGTAACAAATGTGTATTTACATGACTTACTGGTCAGTATGTCCTTGAGGCACATCCTCCCAATTTGTAAGCGTTGTGAAGTATTCAAACAAATTCTTCACTTGATTTCCAACGTATGTCTGCAAGGTATGCAATTAAATATTGTTAGAATTCAAGCTCAGCTGAGTTGACATTATGAAATATTTAGAGACAAACTTACTTGCATGGGGCCGTACACCTCTGTGCGATCAAACATGAGGTAAAAGTAGTCCAGGTTATCAAGAGCAGACTCCCACGGCATGTACTCCGTTTCAGAGTTGAGGAACAGTGTGGTTCTTAGAGCCAATGTTGTCTCAATAATTCCTGCTCTGTAAATGGGAAAGATGCTTTTTAGTATTTGGACTGACTGGAAATTACACTCAAAACTTTAAAGAAAGAAGTTCAGCTCTCACTTGGCCAGGTTAAAAGCATCATCAATTATCTGTGCCCGGTTAATAACTGGAATGCTCTAAATGAAATCCAAACGAAATCTAATTATTATGCTGAAAAACAATCCAAATCTTGCTGTAAGTATCTTCAACAATACTACCTGCTAATTTACTAAATGTAATTCTTCTTACCTGACTTGATGTCTTGAGAACAGTAAGTAGGCGTTGCCAGTTTTCATTATCATAGTTAACCCTGTAGTATCCTGTCACATTGATGTTGGCCAGAACCCACACATCACCACTAGTTTTCATCTGATCCATTTGAGCTAAATTGGAAATGTAGAACATAAATACATGGATTAGTTAAAGCAAATACAGTGTTGTCCTTTATTAGTATCAAATTATAATTTTGGAATATAATCACATGCAAAGTTCACCAAAACATGTCATCATTTACTCATCATCATGGCTTTCTTTTCTCTTTGGAGCAAATTTAACAGAATGTCCATATTTGCTTAACTTGCTATCATATGCTATCAGAAGATTTGGAATATAGTACAAGTATACAAAAATATGGACTACTACTATTTAGCTATTTTGAATCTTGACAGCTCCAGGTCTCCAGTCACTGTCAATGTATGAAATGGAACAATTTGGCCATTCTGCTAGACTTTTCCTTTGGCATTCCACATTAGAAACAAAGTTATAAGGATTCGGAACACAATGAATATGTAATGACAGAATTAAAATGTACATTACTGTCACTGTCATCTTAAAACTCACTAGTTTTCTCCAACAGCCAATATAGGGGTTCTGCTGCTTCTTTCTTTGTCCATGAAATTGGTACTAACCACTCATAACTGAAAAATAAAGAATATTTTCACATGGTTATTCCACATTGCTTAACAAACAGATAATTTATCAAGTAGGATATATGTAATAAATTGGTATGTCAAGAGAATTCATTCTAAATGTATGTTATTGATCTAATTATGAACAATTAATCTCTGCATATTTAATTACAAAAAGTATCTAACAATTTTTTTTATCAGAATGTTATCGCAATCTTCCAGAATTCTCTCTGATGATGTATACCAGACTTGTCCAATCATTTAGTCTGTTTTATCCCAACCCTTTTCTTACAATCAACTGTAATCTCCTATTTAGATTACCGTATCTGACTCCATCCAATCAGCAACCAATTGTCTGTTTTTTTTTTCAAGTATAATGTCACAATATGGAAAAAAAGAAGACTTTAAAGTATCTAGGAAACTGCGCTGTAATTGAAATTGAAAAAAGTAATAGGTGCTTTGTGATATATAGTTTTTGTTGTTGTTGTTGTTGTTATTGTTTTTTTTGACATACTTAAATTCTGATGGCCTGTCTGGTTTAGTGTCAGGGTCCAGGAGGAAGTGCTCTTGTGTGACCTGGCCAGTTGCAGTGTTAATAGTGACCACAGGAAAGCCCATTTGAAGAACCCAGCGGTCCATAATCTCTTGCACAGATCTGGGAAGAGTGGTACCACTGCTGTCCACAGCCTACAACATTTCAGGTGTGAGCACATGTTTTCTGGCAACAAATCAGGTAATGACTTGACTGAATGGCATTGTTATTTGCAGCATACCCTTTGAAGATGCTCCCAAAGGTCTGTGTATACCGTGTTGCTGTATTTGAAATGATCCAGGTAAGTCTGTTGAAACAAATTGGATGTGAATATACAAAAGCATTGTCCATCACAAAAGCATTTTAGATTTGTATTTTACAGTACAACACAGAATTGTGTACAGAGGATTTTTACCCGGAGGCCTTGAGTAAACACTGTCTCAGTCAGGAAGTCAGATAACATCCTAAGTACAGATGCCCCCTAGAGGAATAAACTCCACATTATCAGACAAACCACATGTAGTCTGTATGTTGTTCGTTATTAGACATTATAGTCAACATAGAAATCAGTTTCCACGCTACCTTACTGTAGGAAATCGTATCAAACACTTCGCTAATTTGCTCTGGTCTTTGGATATCCTCTTCTTTAGACGACAAGGGGTGAGACGAGGCCAGTGCATCAATGGCAAAAACTCGGTGCACATCATTAAGAACGATCAAATCTTTCTGTGGGATAGGAATAATCAGTTATGATTTCATCTGCTCTTAGGGATAGCTTTTAAAATGTATCCTTTATTTCCCTGGCTCTTTCGTAAAAACACTTACAATGTTCCAACCCTGCTCAGCATCATCTGCACCAAGATATTCTACGTAAGACGCAAAACCTTCATTGAGCCACAGATCATTCCACCACCTGATAGTCACAAGGTTTCCAAACCACTGAAAAAGAAAGAGGATGGTGGTGAAAAGGTGAATTACAGGGGATGTACATTTTATAGTCGTGAAGTTGATAAAAGTAACGTCTATAAACCATTTCATATTCATAGATCAAATTGGAAAAATGGACTCCTGCATTATACCTGATGAGCAAGTTCATGGGCAATAATAGTAACAATTCTCTCTTTGTTTCCATTTGAGGATATTTCTTCATCATACAGTAGGCCCGTCTCTCTGTATGTAATTAAGCCCCAGTTTTCCATTGCTCCAGCGTTGAAGTCTGGCAGAGCAATTTGATCTGTGCAATATTTAGAGGAATGAGGGAAACGTCTAAAAACAGCTTAAAAGGTTTAAGTATCAAACAAGTCTTGCGTAAATTGTCATTTCGATAATATAACCAATGAATCGCCTCATAAATTATATGTCATATCATAGGTTCTTACCTGATTTGGGCAGTGGATAGGGGACATTGTAATAGTCCTCAAAGAATTTGAAAATTTTTCCAGTCACATTGAGCGCATAATCCCCTTGTCCTGCATTTATGGCTTCTTGACGGGCAAAAATTCTGATCTGTTTGTATAAATTACAATATGCTGTATTTTAGTAGATGAACACATGCAGTTTTTAAATCTTTGGTAAATTGTACAGGTTTCATTATTAAAATTTTCCAGTTTTGTCTAAGGATCCTGTGAAAAGATCTATTACCTGCAGATCGTTCATGTTTTGTTCAATGGAGATGAAATCGCTGACAATAAATGCCAACAAATATGTCGACATTACTTTTGTCGGTTCAAATGTTGTTCTGGTTACAAGAGTGTCATCTATGGTGACGTTAACCTCGTCTGAAAGAAAGAAAAAAATCATTGACTGATGAAACATTGAACATCTGTGTTTCTTGAAATCAGTTTGAAGGAAAAAAAGTAAACTGATTTATCTACTTTATCACATTTGTATTTTGTAGGGCAACCAAACGCTATATTGCTGTTTTTAAGCTTAAGAAATAATCACACAATCCAACTCTTATGTTATATAACTCTTACTGTCCTCTTCTGATTATATTGAATCAGATTTCCTAGAACGGTCCTCTCACATATATAGTGTAGGAAAGTCAGAATCATTCTAATCAATTGATTAATCTTGAACTTTGCTCTTTCATTCATATTTATCATTGAAATGTCTGATTTATTCTGGTGAATCAGTTCATATTGACAATTCATTTAAATTAACAGGTTCACAGAAATAATTTCCCCATACTGTGTATTATGTTTTGTCTAGGTTTTGTAAATTATAGCATTTCTGTTGTATTTAATATAATTTACCCATTCAAATTTGATTATATCACACAAATTGAGATTTATAAAGTCATGCGGTTCCCTTATATAACTTCAGCTACTTTTTGTTTTTAGCTGTTAATGTAGCTAACTACTTTTTTAAAGTTGCTACTTCACTGTAGTTTCACTTTTTCAAAGTATGATTAACTTGCAGCTTCGTAAGCTATACTTTCAAAGCAGTTACCCAACACTGCTCCTGTACAGAATAAAATGTAAATTTACCTTTCACAACACTATTGGATAGGGCTACGGTTGCTGGATCATGGTAAAGAGTAATGTGGAATATCGCTTTCATTGCAGGTTCATCAAAGCAAGGGAATGCCTTCCTGGCATCTGTTGCCTGCATCTGAGTTGTGGCGACCACTCTAAAAATGAACAAGGAGATTTAACTATACATGTAAGGCCTGTTGTAGAATAGGAGGAACTTACAAGTCAAAGAAACGTCTTACTTTTTTACTCCATTCTCATAGTATTCACTTCGGTAGAAGCCTCCCAAGTCATTTGCAAGCTCGCCTACAAATTCTGTGTAGAGCTCGTAGCTTTCCCCCGCAGTTAATTCTTCTTTCAGATGAATCACCATATACTGTGTTTTTGTGTGCATCACAATTGATTTAATGGTAGGAGCTGGTTTGCTTCCAAGTGCTGTCAAGGTGGGTTGCTGTGTCATGTTCAGCTTGTTGGAGTGAATGAGGATGAGGTTTGTCTTTTCCACACATCTGAAGACCACGCTGGACAGCCCTGTGAAGATGTAGAGTCCAGTTGCATCCGGCTGGAGCCGTGGCCACAGAGTGACATTGTAGGTTTGTGGACTAAGAGTCTGTGGAAGGCGCCACTGGTCCCATGGTTCATTGGATGGTTCTGTTGTTGGAACTGATGTTGTTATTGCACCTGTGGGTTTAACCTCATTTTTGTTGTTCTTGGACTTCTCTTGGGAGTAGACCACAGAGAGTGCGATGATTGTGGCTAGCGCTCCAGCGGCTAACACAATCCCTGCTATCCTGACAGTTTTATTGATGAAGAAGCTCTTTCCCATGTTTCAGCAAAGACAGGATGAGATGAGTGAAACTGACAACTGCACAAGGTTTTATTTAAGACATGGGAAGGATTCTCCTCCCACATGAATTAATGGTTCATCCATTAACACATCAGAGCTCCAGTGTACTAAAGGGCATCTAGAACCTTAGGGTTTCAGAGAGTCATTGATACCTGTGTTATCCAAATGTGGTAAGGCCACATGTTCTGTTTTGAAGATACAATTAAGGCACTATGGGAAGAAGGCAGGCTGGGATTGTTATGATTTGGCCAATATTCTGCTGGGAAATCTTGTGGATGTTGAATGTGGTTGCTATTTACATACAACCCACTTAAGATTGTTGCAGTCCACATACACCCCAGTGGCATTCTCTGATGGAAGTAGGCTTATTCAGAAAGATAATGCACCCTGGCACAATGCAACATTTGCTCAGGAATGGTTTGAAGAAAAGAACAAAAATTCCGAGGTGTTGCATTTCCTTCCAAATTTCTAAAATCATAATCTGTGATGTTCTGGCCCTATAGTTTAGCTAAATCACCTTAAGTAGGAGCAAAGGACAGGGTTAGTAACAAATAATCCTGTAAAAATACACTCTTTGTGGTCATCAAGCTGGACTTTGAAATTCGACATGTCAAAACTAAATTAAAAGATGAAAGTAATACAATTATTTGGCCTTTGGAATATGTGTATTTTTTATGGCTGAACATTGTACCAGGGATGACGTTTATAATTTAGATTATTATCTCTCAAAATAGCCAATAAGACAAGATGGACAATTCATTTGAAAATACATTAGTGTAATGATTATCAGTCTTTACAGTGTCCCACCCTCATCATATTAACTCATAACAGCTATAAATGAGGGGTTCAACAAAGTCACCAGACTCCATAAAACTCACCTTGGCAATCTCAAAGATTCTATATTATCAGTTTTGATTTGCCGTGTCATAAATTATTTTTAACAGGACAATATATTATTTTAATTTCCTGCATACTATGAATAATTCATTTATCTTTTTTTTTTATTAAATAAAATGAAACCTTGCTATTAAATATTTTGCATCTTTAAAGTCAAAAGAGATGGAGTTGATGACTTCAGATGTCTGGTGGTCCTTGACCTTTGATAGAGCTCTATCTTCAACGATAACATAGTATCAGCGATTACTAGATATGCTATCTTTTTTTTGTGCAACCATGATTTGTGAAAAATTTGCTGACATACTGTCACATATGAAACAGATCTTGCCCTATTATTGTTGTCGTTTTCTGAGGCAGTAAGTTCACAAAATTATATTCTACAATTAGAACTGAAGATGTTGCAGATTCTTTGTGACAATAATTTGTTGAATATTTAAAATTAAGGGGTGGTTTCCCTGAAAAAGATTAAGCCTATATTCCTAGACTAAAATAATCTGTACAATTATCTAACAATAATCTGCTTTTTTCTGTCATGGTTTTAAATAGTCTAGACTTAATAGTCCGTAATTTAATATGTAGAGGCTGAAATTAAACCTGACAATCTTTTTTTGCACATCAAAACTATATTATTTGTTTTTTTCTCATTGTGATGGATGATTAAGGCTTAATCCCAATTCTATTTTATACCCTTTCCCCTTCCCCTTCCCCCACTGCTCCACCTACCAAGGGGTAAGTGGTGAAAATATTCCACTAAGAATTGGGACACCACTACTATGTCGCTTTATTCCTTGTCACACAAAGATCCAAAAACAAGGCAAGGGCAGAAACACAAGGTAATCCTCAAGGTTTTTCACAAAGCAAACTCCAAGAAAACAATGAAACAGAAAAACAAAATGTAACAAGCTCAATAATGCAGCAACAAAAGTCAAAGTGAGCATGGTATACATAGTGGTAAGTTAATGGGTAAATGACCAACAGCTGATGATAATCAGTAATGAAAAGACAGAGAATCTGAAGACTCCATGACTGGAGCAGGCTCTGTGTCAGGCTCCTGGGCCAACATAGAAGGAAGCTTAAGTGAGACCGGCAAGGCAAGGAGTTTGGCTGGTGCTGGCAAAGCAAAGAGCCTGGGTTGAGCCGGCAGGACAAGGATCATAGGTGAGACAAAGAGAGTGGGCTGCTCAGTAACCTCTGGGACCTCCAGAGGTGGGTCCTCCAAGACCACCTGACTTGGGACCACCCAAGACCGAACCTCTATTGAGTGTGAAAGCAGACCAACACTGTGGGCAGCGCCGGGAACAATCGCCCTCGGGCTCGGACCGCAGCAAATGAGCCCAGTGTAAAAGCCCTCTAAGTCTTCAAGTTCTTTTATTTGTGTTATTTTGGCTCATATTTAATATCTGACATCATATTTATCTCAACAAATTAGAATATGGTGACATGCCAATCAGCTAATCAAATCAAAACACCTGCAAAGGTTTCCTGAGCCTTCAAAATGGTCTCTCAGTTTGGTTTAGGCTACACAATCATTGGGAAGACTGTTAATCTTAACAGTTGTCCAGAAGGCAATCATTGACACCCTTCACAAGGAGGGTAAGCCACAAACATTCATTGCCAAAGAAGCTGGCTGTTCACAGAGTGCTGTAGCCAAGCATGCTAACAGAAAGTTGACTGAAAGGAAAAGGTGTGGAAGAAAAAGACACACAACCAACCGAGAGAACCACAGCCTTCAATTCAAGAATTTGAGAGAACTTCACAATGAATAGACTGATGCTGGGGTCAAGGTATACAGACATGTCAAGGAATTTGGATACAGTTGTTGTATTCATCTTGTTAAGCCTCTCTTGAACCACAAACAAGGTCAGAGGTGTCTTACCTGGGCTAAGGAGAAGAAGAACTGGACAGTTGCCCAGTGGTCCAAAGTCCTCTTTTCAGATGAGAGCAAGTTTTGTATTTTATTTGGAAACCAAGGTCCTATAGTCTGGAGGAAGGGTGGAGAAGTTGCTTGAAGTCCAGTGTTAAGATTCAAGAGTCTGTGATGATTTGGGGTGCAATGTCATCTGCTGCTGTTGGTCGATTGTGTTAAAAAAAAAAAAAGTCACTGTACCCATTTACCAAGAAATTTTGGAGCACTCCATGCTTCCATATACTGACCAGCTTTTTGAAGATGCTGATTTCATTTTCCAGCAGGATTTGGCAACTGCCCACACTGCCAAAAGCACCAAAAGTTGGTTAAATGACTACTGTGTTGGTGTGCTTCACCGGCAAGCAAACTCACCAGACCTGAATTCTCTATGGGGTATTGTCAAAAGGAAAATCAGAGACCAAAAAATGCAGATGAGCTCAAGGCCACTGTCAAAGAAACCTGGGATTCCAGACCACCTCAGCAGTGCCACAAGCTGATCACCTCCATGTCACACCAAATTGAGGCAGTAATAAAAGCAAACCCCTACCAAGTATTGAATACATGTACAGTAAAAGAACATACTTTCCGGAAGGCCAACAATTCAACAATCAAAAGAACCAAAGATTTAAAATACTTCAGTCTGTATGCACTGAATTTATTTAGTACACGAGTTTCACAATTTGAGTAGAATTACTGAAATAAACTTTTCCACCACATTCTAATTTATTGAGATGCACCTGGATAGGCCATTTTCTATGCAATTAAAGATGTAATTTATTTAGTGAACTTTCCTGGTGATAATTTGGCCAGGTTAATCATTGTCAAACTGTTCTCAAAGCCCTATTACCTGAAAAACTTCATGACATGTATGGAAAGAAAGAACGATATGTCAACACATCTTACCACTGGAACCATTTAGAAACTCGAGAATAGTTCTAAATTAAACATTACAAACACATTTAACATTTCAGTTAATCAGAATTAATTTGTGTTAAAAAAAACTATTTTTCATTCTTAAAATCAAATTTTAAGCAATGATATAGTCATCCATTTCATAATTCAGCCAAATGTGTTTACTGATGATGAGTCCCAGATAATCTGATCTTGCCAAAAAATGATCAATCATATAATCACTTATGGTGGTGAGGTGATTTAGATCTTTCCCTTGTAGTATTTCCTCTTTCAATGTATAAAATCCTATATAACCCATAATGCCCTGTGATGTCGTCCAATATTAATGTGCCAGGTAAATTAGGAATTAGTGTTTGTCATTTAATATAAGGTAGAAGCCTACTTAAAGAGTGAGAGCCTTTAGAAAACAATAACCAATAATGGGGGGGGGGGGGTAAATCTTAGCAGTGGACTATTCAACTGCCAGTGAAGAGTAGATGCATACCCCATGCCCATAGATCTGGAGTCGAGGACAGAGCTTGGTGTTGTAGTAGTCTGGAACCAGAGTGTCTGGTAGATGATACTCGTTCCAGGGCTCAGCAGGAACTTCTGTAGAAGGAAGGAGTTGAATTGTCCAACCCAACAATGGTAGCCAATGATGTCATCCCTAGAAAAGTGCATCCAACTCACATTGCAATCAAATTTATTTTCTCCTCCAAAGGGTATAACGACTTATACAGTACATTAACACTGAGACAAGCCAGTAAAAGAATCTGATAACCTAAAAAGGTTTTTTTTTTTTTTAAATACCTGATCAGAAAAACATGTCTGCATCACAGCTATGAAATCATCACTAATTTTAATGTTCACTAATGAACACTAATTTGTGTTCCAGACCAAGATTGAAATTCTAAAAAAAATGCTGACAGTAAATCGCTGTTGGCAACCATCTGGAAAACTTTGTGAGGTATTAATCAGATATCATCACCTTATGATTAGCTAACAAATGACTCTTATAAATGGGTTCCTTTTTATAAGCTATTAGTATATAAGTTTCACGAAACACCCTTAAATTCACATGAGAGGTAGAAGTTCATCTCAGTCTGTCAATCATTTAGGGCTGTTACAGATTCGAGAACTGACTTCCACACTGAACCGCGAGTCATTTGTCATGTCATGTCTGATATGACATTCTGATTATGACAACAATGTTCACATGAAAACATTTAATTAAAGATACAAATTCACAATATAAAAATAATGGTTTAATAGTATATAATAATAGTAATTGTTTATGTTTACCATCTCTACAATACCGCAGAATAGAACAAAAGTTGAAAATTGTGTAAAAAAAATACAAATTAATTAATGTATTGAGGTTTTTAATTTCAAATATCCAAATAATAAATGACAAAGATTTCTGTACTATTTGCATATTCTATTCTGTTTCACTCTGCAAAGGTGTTTTATAATTTTACAATTAATTTTTTTCATAAAAACAATTTAAAGGGAATACAGACAATTATACCAAGGCACACCTTAAATATATATAGATATTTGCATGTTACATACATCCTCATATAAAGAAAGCAGCTCTGGAAAATATTGAGATTTAGAACATCATCAATTATAAATAATCATTTCCTTTAATGCTCATCTACTGTAGGCCCAAGCTAAAAAATATCCCAGTGCTCCTCTCCTCCTCAGAGCAAACAAACTACAGTATGTGCTTATTTTTTAGTTACGATGGATTTCTAAACCACTCTAAGACTGCTTGTTGGTTTTTCTCGACCCATTTGATGTTGGCGGTAGTCCTCTCGATGGATTGCTGAATGGCTAAGGTTCCGGAACCAAAACCTATGTGAGCGTAGTCATCCCGGAACTGTATCAGCTGTGTTTTTGAAACAGGAAAGTAGATTAAGAAAGATTTAAATTCAAGGATCTGCTACAAGATACCAGTCAAATCAATATAGCAGTTATTGGGAAGATCACATACCTGTTCCAATTCAAATGGAGTTGAGAATCGGTTTGTGACCCCACTGATCAGATTGGGGAATATGTAAGATTTACCACCATACCTAATTGTAAAATAAAAGAAGTGAATATGTAGCTATAGAGAACTGCTATCTGCATTGTTAATCAAATCGAGTACCCCAGTATTTTTCCTTACTCATTGAAAATGTACTCCCAGTTGGCTCTAACAAAATCCCAGGCCAATGGTTGGCCGACCACATTGCTTGCAATGCTGACGATGGTAGAGGTGGCATCTTGTTTCCGAATTTTTTCTGGATCCAAAGTGTATTTGAGATACCTACAACATAAATCGAAGCACATGTGTTTAGATAAATACAATGAGAACTGTATGTATTTGTCAGAATTAAGCTGCAGTGAGCTCACCTGTTCAGTAACCAAGGCTCGGTGGCACATGCCAATGCAGCTCTCAGTTTATCTTTTTCTGAAGCAACAGTGGCTTTTTCAAACATCTCCCAAGCAAAGTTCCACTCCTTCTCACCACCTGCAGCAATGGCACTGCAGTACACTGCAGACCTCAAGTTGGCCTTAATACTGAAGCAATGGAAAAATTAAAAAAAATACAGTTAAATGGTAATCTATTGAAGGGATTGTTCACATAAAAATTACAGTTCTGTCATTAATTACTACTGCTGTTCCAAACTTGTAAGACCTTTATTCATCTTCGGAATGCAAATTCAATTCGAAATCAGTGGTTCAACCCTAATGTCATTAAGTTATGAGAGTACTTTTTGTGTGCATAGAAAAGAAAAATAAAGAAAATTCTTTGTAAAATTACATTTGAACCACTGATGTCACATGGACTGTTTTACCGATGTCCTTACTACTTTTCTGGGTGTAGGAACATTTCCATTCCATTGCTGTCTATGCAGGGTGAGCTCTCGGATTTCATAAAAAAAACGTCTTAAAGGTGCAATAGGTGTTTGTCTTTAGGAACATTTTGTGTTATGCTGGTTGAAAGTCTTTTCACATTCCGAGAACAGTCATTAAGTTTAGTGGTCAAAATGTATTTATCTGTAGTCATATATTCTTTGGAAGGCGTAAGACCAATACATTTCCATCCAATCAAAACGCTCGTTCCGAGGTTGGGCAAACTGACAAGGAGGCTGAAGACTGCAGCCACTAGCGTCAGATGCAAGATCCTACTGCACCTTTTCATTTTAATCTGGAGATGAATGAAGGTCTTACTGGTTTGGAACAGCATGAGGGTGAGTAATTAACAACAGAATTTTCATTTTTGGGTCAAATATCCTTTTAATTTAAGGTATAAGCTTACAATTAAATAGTCTGCATCAATATACATTTGAACTGTGATCCACTCAGGAAACATCATCAGATACTCTATAAGATTTCTGTTGAGTGAAACTCACGGGTTGACATTTGGATTTTCCATCCACTGTTGGAACCATGTTTTTACGAGAGTGGTACAGGCTTCAAGACCAGTGCTGCAAGCAACTCTGAGTGCATTAACTTGATTATATCTGCAGATATAAAGATATTCAATTAATAGATGCTTGAGAGCAAATCTGAGCAGTTATTTTTACTATATATTTACATGACTTACTGGTCAGTATGTCCTGGAGGCACATCCTCCCAATTTGTAAGCGTTGTGAAGTATTCAAACAAATATTTCACTTGATTTCCAATGTATTTCTGCAGGTATGAAACAATGTGATGTTAGAATTCAAGCTCAGCTGAGTTGACATTATGAAATATTTAGAGACAAACTTACTTGCATGGGGCCGTACACCTCTGTGCGATCAAACATGAGGTAAAAGTAGTCCAGGTTATCAAGAGCAGACTCCCACGGCATGTACTCCGTTTCAGAGTCGAGGAACAGTGTGGTTCTTAGAGCCAACGTTGTTTCAATAATTCCCGCTCTGTAAAGGAAAACGATGCTTATAGTTTTTGGAATGACTGGAACATAGCCTCACAACTTAACAAAGAAAGAAGTTCAGATCTCACTTGGCCAGGTTAAATGCATCGTCAATTATCTGTTCCCGGTTAATAACTGGAATGCTCTAAATGAAATCAAATAATAATCATAAAAAATTACTGCCAATTATAATACTGAATGAGAAGAAATCCAAACAATCCAAATCTGTTTTAATTTAATAATTTTTCATACCTGTCTTGATGTCTTGAGAACAGTAAGTAGGCGTTGCCAGTTTTCATTATCATAGTTAACCCTGTAGTATCCTGTCACATTAATGTTGGCCAGAACCCACTCATCACCACTGGTTTTCATCTGATCCGATAAGTCTAAATTAGAAAAGTAGAGCCGAAATACATAGATTTGTTAAAACAAAAACTGTTTTACCCTTTATTGACATCCAATGAGAAATTGTGAATATATTTACAAACAAAGTTCACTAAAACATGAAAAAGCTGTCATCATTAATTCATCATAATTGGTTCTGTGGAACATAAAAAAGACGTTTAACAGAATTTTTTTTAAAATAGTTATCATATGCTTTCAGAAGATCTTAAATAAACTATAGAAATATTATGGACTACTTTTATTTTGCTTTATTCTTTGGAGTTCCACATAAGAAACAAAGTCATAAGGATTTGGAACAACATGAATGTGAATATGTAATGACAGTATTTTTGGATGACCTATCACTTCCACTGTAAATATAATTGTGAATGTTACGGTCACTGTCATATTTGAACTCACCAGTTTTCTGTAGAAGCCAGTGTATATTTTGTTCAGTTTCTTTTTTTGTCCATGAAATTGGTACAAACCACTCATAACTGGAAAAAAAATTATAATAATATTGTGATTAATTCCACAAGTTGGATATATGTAATGAATTGGTATGAAAAAAGGAAATCAGTCTAAATATATGTTATTGATCTAATTGTGAACGATTCATCTGTCCATATATTTCATTCCGGTGATACTCCAAACTTCTCTCCGTTGATGTATGCCAGACTTTTCCAATCATTTAGTCTGTTTAACCCTGCCCCTTCCTTACAACTGATTGCAATCTCACAATAAGAAAATCTGCCTCCGTCCAATCGACAACTGAAAATACTTCAGTTTCATATCTAGTAAACTGCTTTGATTGAAATCAGTAATAGGAGATAAATAGTTGTTGTGTTTTCTTCTTCAAATTTTTTTTTTGACATACTTAAATTCTGATGGCCTGTCTGGTTTAGTGTCAGGGTCCAGGAGGAAGTGCTCTTGTGTAATCTGGCCAGTTGCAGTGTTAATAGTGACCACAGGAAAGCCCATTTGAAGAACCCATCTGTCCATAATCGCTTGCACAGATCTGGGAAGAGTGGTACCACTGCTGTCCACAGCCTACAACATTTCAGAAATGAGCACATGTGTTTTGTGGCGACAAATCATATTCGGTTACTAACGGAACTTCGGTTCCCTGTGATACAGCAACAAATACTGCATCTCATTAAGATACTATGAGGAAAAACTCCTTTTCATCAGATTACTGAAGCCTTTTAATAACGCTGTGTAATTACATGACCATGGGTCCATGTAGTGAAATAAAAGCGCACCGAGCCATAGATTAATTTTTTATTCACTGCACGAACCAATGGCCTACGTCATTGAAAAGGCTTCCAGCAACTGAGAAAAAGCGTTATTCCCATAGCATCTTAAGCAGATGCAGTACGAGTGAATTATCGACAGGGAACAGGTAATGTCATGGTTGAACAGTCTAGTTTAATTGCAACATACCTTTTGAAGATGCTCCCAAAGGTCTGTGTATACCGTGTTGCTGAATTTGAAATGATCCAGATAAGTCTGTTTTGTACAGACAGAATTGTAGGTCAATTTGTTGTGAATGTACATAAACCTCCTCGATTGCAAAAGCATATTAAATTTTTACTGTACAGAACAACAAGGAACAGTGTACAAAGGGTTTTTACCTGGAGACCTTGAGTAAACACTTTCTCAGTCAGGAAGTCAGATAACATCCTAAGTACAGATGCCCCCTAGAGAAATATACTCCGAATTACCAGACAAACCACATGTATTCTGTATGTTCTTCATTATTAAGAATTATAGTCAAATTAGAAAACAACTCCCATACTACCTTACTGTAAGAAATCATATCAAACATTTCACTAATTTGCTCTGGTCTTTGGATCTCCTCTTCTTTAGACAGCAGAGGGTGAGACGAGGCCAGTGCATCTATTGCAAAAACTTTGTGCACATCATTCAGAACGATCAAATCTTTCTGTGGGACAGAAACAGAGTCAGTAATGATTTCATCTGCTCTTAGTGATACCTTTTTGCATTTACCATTTATTGCTCTGGCTTTTTCTTCAGACACTTACAATGTTCCAATCCGGCTCAGCTTCATCTGCCCCAAGATATTCTACATAAGTTGCAAAACCTTCATTGAGCCACAGATCATTCCACCACCTGACAGTCACAAGGTTTCCAAACCACTGAAAAAGGTAGTGTATTGATTAATTACAGGGGTTGTAAACTGTACTGTTGTGAGGTTGATGAAAATAAAGTTTCAAATGATAAAAAACAACTCCTGCATTATACCTGATGAGCAAGTTCATGGGAGATAACAGTAATGATTCTCTCTTTGTTTTCATTTGAGGATATTTCTTCATCGTACAGCAGGGCCGTCTCTCTGTATGTGATTAAGCCCCAGTTTTCCATTGCACCAGTGTTGAAGTCTGGCAGAGCAATTTGATCTGTGCAATATTTTGAGATATTAACTTCAAAAATGGCCTACAAATTTGAAGGTTTAACCCAAATAAATTGGCATTTTGATATAAAAAAATTAATTGCCTGGACTTATCATGGGTTCTTACCTGATTTGGGCAGTGGATAGGGGACATTGTAATACTTCTCGAACAATTTGAGAATTGGTCCAGTCACACTGAGCGCATACTCCCCTTGTCCTGCATTTATGGCTTCTTGACGGGCAAAAATTCTGATCTGCATAAATTACAGTATGTTTTAGTAGATGAACACATGATGTTTTCTAATCTTCACTAAATTAGGTAGGGCAGAGAGCAGTATGTTTCATTTTTAAACTGGTGGAATTTAAGATAAGATAAGTTACCTGCAGATTGTCCATGTTTTGTTCAATGAAGACGAAATCACTGACAATAAATGCCAACAAATATGTCGACATCACTTCTGTCGGTGCAAATGTTGTTCTGGTTACAAGAGTGTCATCCACGGTGACGTTAACCTCGTCTGAAAGTCAAAAAGAGACACTGACTGATGAAACAAGTTTAACCTTTTCAAATTATGATTAATTTGTTGCTTAGTAAGCTACACTTTTTCCAAGCAGTTACCCAACACTGCTCCTGTACAGAATAAAATGTAAATTTACCTTTCACAACACTATTGGAGAGGGCTACGGTTGCTGGATCATGGTAAAGAGTAATGTGGAATATCGCTTTCATTGCAGGTTCATCAAAGCAAGGGAATGCCTTCCTGGCATCTGTTGCCTGCATCTGAGTTGTGGCGACCACTCTAAAAATGAACAAGGAGATTTAACTATACATGTGAAGCCTGTTGTAGAATAGGTAGAACTGATAAGTCAAAGAAACGTCTTACTTTTTTACTCCATTCTCATAGTATTCACTTCGGTAGAAGCCTCCCAAGTCATCCGAAAGCTCTCCTAAAAATTCTGTGTAGAGCTCGTAGCTTTCCCCAGCAGTTAATTCTTCTTTCAGATGAATCGCCATATACTGTGTTTTTGTGTGCATCACAATTGATTCAATGGTAGGAGCTGGTTTGCTTCCAAGTCCAAGCAAGGTGGGATGCTTTGTCATGTTCAGCTTGTTAGAGTGAATGAGGATGAGGTTTGTCTTTTCCACACATCTGAAGACCACGCTGGACAGCCCTGTGAAGATGTAGAGTCCAGTTGCATCCGGCTGGAGCCGTGGCCACAGAGTGACATTGTAGGTTTGTGGACTAAGAGTCTGTGGAAGGCGCCACTGGTCCCATGGTTCATTGGATGGTGCCATTGTTGGATCTGTGAATTTACCCTCATTGTTCTTGGACTTTTCTTGGGAGTAGACCACCGGGAGAGCTGTGATTGTGGCTAGCGCTCCAGCGGCTAACACAATCCCTACTATCCCAAAAGTTTTACTGATGTAGAAACCCTTCCCCATGTTACATCAATGAAAGGATTAGATGAGTGAAACTGACATCTGCACAACGTTTTATTTAAGGCTTGGGAGGATTCTCCTCCCACATGAATTAATGGTTCATCAATTAACATATAGTGTAGGCCTCTTCTCTCTGCTTGCAGGAAAAATCTGCTGCTAATGTCTTAGTGCCAGATACAGGACACGTACAGAGGCAGGTGGTTTTAATGTTGTGGCTAATCAGTGCATACACATTATATAAATCTCTTCTTGATAAATATCCATTTTGCATATTTAAAAAAACATGCAATGTTGTGAATCCATTCAAGGTGAATTTCATTTGCAGACTTTTACTATACAACAGTTTACCTAAACAGTTTAACTAAATTACGTAATGTTTACCAGGAGCAAAGGTCAGGATTAATATGTCTAAAAATGTCATATAAAAGATGAAAGTAATACATAGATTTGGCCTTTGGAATGTTTATTTTATGGAGGAACATTGTATCAGGCATGACATTTATTATTTAGATAAGTATCTCAAATATAGCAAATAGCACAAGACGGACCATTCATTTGAAAATGCATAGGTGTAAAGATTATCCTATTGGCTATAAATGAGGTGTTCAACAAAATCACCATAAAACTCACCTATAAAACAATAAATATTTCATTTTGTGCAGTATTTACATCACTAAATCTAAAGGCTCCTGGTATGTGAGCAGTGATTTTTACTTTTTATAAAAGTCTATTTTTTTATTATTATTATTAAAATGAGACCAGGTTTTGTTATTAAATATTCTGTATCTTCAAAGTAAAAAGAAATTAATTCCATGGCTTCCTGACGTCATCCAAAGGCTGTGGACCTTTGATAGACCTCTATCTTCAAAGGTAACATGCAGTATCAGAGATTTCTAGATATGCTTTTGTTGTTTTGGTTGTGCAACCATGATTTGTCAAAAATTTGCTGACACACTGTTATGTATTAAACCGATCTTACACACTTACGACATTTAGATCTGGTGAAACTGCAGATTCTTTGTAACAATAAAATGTTTTTCAACACAAAGATGAAGGGCTAATATAATATTTTATTTTCTAAATGTGGAGAAGGTCTGGAATCAAGCTTATACTAGTCTCAAATGCAGGCTAACCAAAAGATACTTACAACCCTGAAGAACTCTTTTCATTTATTAAGCAATAAATAAAAACCTTTTTTTTTAAAAGTAAGACTTGAATTTGGACAAAAACCTTTTTAATGACCAAGTAACATTTAATAAATTATTAATGTGTGACATTAGTAGTCGGTCTGTTGGCATCAATGACACGTTAGTACAGTATTCTGGAATTTTGCTACATCACAGACAAAATACTGTTCAACACTTAAATCAAAATTGGAAACGGTTTGTCTGCAAACCAAAGTCTGAAATTGAAAAAGTACACTGTAAATGACTGGACCCAGTAGTGTGCTCCGGACTTTTAAGAGTCCTCAGGTGATGGTCAGTCATAAGTCCATAAATGGCAATATCTACAGTATCTATGGCAATGAATGTCAACAAAGTAACAACACACACAAAAACACACTGATCAGACATGCAAACTCAAAACGGGGAGAGACTGGGCACTTTTATATTGATGTCCCCGATATTTATGTTACGGGGTATTTCAGGAAGGTTCATATTTTTCACAGCAGAAACAGCTCGTGCTGGTGCGCCAGACAGACCACCCTGCCAAAAACACACACAAAATATATTCTATTACTGTTATTACCCTCAAAGTTCTTGTTTATATCATACTGGATTTATTCTGCATTAAACTGAAGCCCAAACTTGGCCTATGAACAATACTCTGTAACCCAATCTTATAAGTCAAGTGAAAAATGACAAAACAAAATATACAATTAAAATAAAAATTATTACAAATACATTTAAAGTTATTCAGAACTGTTAAACACTGCATTTTGTTGTCAAAGTACGGTAGAGTTTATGAACCAGCACCATCCAGTTTCTATGGTCTTTAACTAAATTTTGTGGATGGATGTTGCTTTGGTTCTCTTTAATGAGTGTGTTGTATCGTCTTATGTAATATTTCCTCATTTTAACCCCTTCCATGTATACATAAGAGTACATCTAGTGTTGTCAAACATTATCAATCGCTCTGTGTCAACCATGCAGCTAATAATCAAGTTAATGTGTACAATATTATTTCACCTTTTTTTAATTGTTAAGAAAATAGCATGTATCTTTCACAGAAAACTATTTAAAAATGCCCCTGTTTGGGTTGAGGCATAGCAATGCATGTAAAAGATGTCTGAATAAACTGGAGCGACAACTGGTTATTCCGTCAATGTGAACTCACCTCCGATTTCTCCATTCTGTTCTGCAGCTCCACTTGGGCAACTATTTCATTCATGTTAGTTTCCAGAACCATCCCACCCATAACAACTTCCTGGAGAATGTAATGAACCTGGAATAAACAGCAAAAACGTCAACCTTCAAATGTCTTTCATTAGTAACTTATGAATAAACAGCTAGGCCTGAGTAACAAAACACATTCCACAATCCGATTCTTGTTTTATTGGGGTAGTAAATATTTAAAATATATTTACTAAAAGCAACCAGTTCGTAGGAGTCGCTTGTTCAGGAATCTAGTTCACCTGTGTGTTTTAATGTACTTTAACTGCTTCATAGGAACTATTAGCTTGTGAATCGGATGCAAAAAGCGATTCATAAAATAAATACTTAAACACAAACAGCTCAGCTGACTGAAACAGAGCGTTAAACTGAGACTAAGACCATAACCCATAAAAACACACACATGCACAGGACTACTAATGTGTATTATCAAATACGTTACAAATGGCATACTCAGATGAGTTGCCATAAAGACATACATCGCCATTTGCAAGTAATTCCCTCCACTCATAAAACATTTTTTACTGATTAGATAACTAACAAAAGCAATGTAGTGTACACTTCTATCATGAACAGGTTTTAAAGTGGAGCCATAATACAAACGGGCAATTATCAGAAAGAGTGTAGTGACCTCCATATAACCTTTCCACTATATACTGGATCGAATTACAATCACTGCCCATTAATCATGCCCTGATGAACATTTAAAAGCACCAAAGAGCACTTTTGGTAACTACGGAGGTAGAGTTATATAAGTCATTATGAAAGGAACAAGGGTTATTTTAGTATCATGATATACTATTATGGTTTTTATTCTTATAACATTTGTTATATCTATATATTTCTAACTCATTTTTTTTTTCATTTTAATTTTACTACATGAAGATAAATATATTTTTTTTTTTTTTTTTTTTTTTTTTATTGTAACATAAATGTGTTTTCTTCATTTTAGATTTTGTTAACGATAATAACTTTGAAAACGGACCTTATCCATGTGAAAGATTAAGTCCAGTTCACACACATTCTCAAAGCATTTGTCCAGGGTTTCCACAAAGACCTGCATGACAAAATTATACACAACTGTGAATGACAACAACAACTTCTTTCAGTGAGATTTTCAAAAGGCTCAAGTAGCGTTTCAGGTTACATATGCCAAAAAAGAAGCAAATTAACTACTCATGCACAAAAAGGTTCTATGGCATTACCATTCAAATATATACCATACATAATGAATGGTATTCACATAATACGTACAGGTAATATAGAATCAGTATGGTCCAGTGAGAACTAATGCATCCTGATATGTTAAATGACCATTGCACTAAAACAAGTGTTTTAAATTCTTCCTTGTCTTAATGTACATCTTTAAAAAGCTGGCACCTGAATGCAATATGAGATACATTAACTACCCCCTTGTGGCCAGAACTACAGCATGCACAATGTATTATGTTTACCTGAATGAGATCCAGAATCCCCAGCTCGCTCTCTGATGAGTCCACACAAAACACAAAGTACAGGGTGGCATAGTGTCTGTAGATCAGCTTGTAATCAGAGCCTCCGATCAAACTAAAAGTGAAGAGCAAGACTACAGTAAATCACTTCTGAGTTTTACTGAGCACTTCAAAATAACTTTGAAGTGAACAAAATAACCTTAGATTTCCATCCTCATACAGGACTAGACGTAGATATTTGGTTCACTATAACAGTAGGCTCTTATATCTAACATTATTGTGTAGATTATGTCACCTTCCGCCCTCCAGAAAATTGCAGACATTGTCATCTCGTTTGGACACCAGATGAAAGGTCTCTCTAATGATCTGTTGTTGCATGTCTTCTGCCTGTGAAAAGAAACCTGATTAATTCATTTTACCTTGGATTTTCCACATTCACTTTTAAATTAGGTATTAAAATAAACAGAAGAGGGAATGAAACATTAGTGGTTTAACATTATACAAAAATGACTACTAACATGTAATATAAATCATTACATATATATAGATGAGCTTATACATAATATATAATAAATAAGCAAAAATTAAACGAGGAACTGAGTAAAACAGCCAGACAAAAACAAACATTCCACATCACAAAACATTTTATTTGTACACAAATGATTTATCTGAAGCTGCATGTTCAACTGATATATTGAATAAAAGACACTAATGAATCTGCTGGTAGTAAGAATGCAGCTTCAGTGTCTTTTATGCACTTATCTTACAAAATATTGGTAGAATCTGATGAGCCTGGGTTTGCCATGGTTGTTAAAAATGAGAATAGCCTTGATCATCCTTGCCGCTTGATTATTTTTATATAGTTAACGTTACTTCTTTTTTTTTTAGATGAGCTTCAGCTTGTCAATAAAAATCGAATCTAGGTACTTCCGTGTCACGTGACTTTTACATTATAAAAGTCCGTTGTACTTTGAAATATTTGGCGGTGTTTGTTAATATCCATATACAAATCATTTTTACAGATAATCCCATTATACTCCACAAACTATGACTACCGTGCTATTTTTGTAATGATTGATGATTTTTGTAATCAATATTCACCTGCGTTCAATTAACTCATATTGAATGACGATGAGCTGCGGACCTTTATTTTGTCGCGTTCACGGTCCGCTGCGTGACCCGGAAGTCCAGTGTTTCCTCTTGTCGCGTCACTCGCGTGTCGTGTCTATCAGCTAGCTGCTACTTATATAAACAACCCGAATTAAAATATGAAACCCTTGACAGGAGAGTGACCATTTCCACGCACTGCACGAGGAATGAGACTATTCATTTGCTTGCGCATGTAAACTGCAGTTAAGAAAGTGTTTTAGAGACGCTGTTGTTTACATGCATCCAAACTGACATTTGTATTGCAAAAAGACGCGTTGTGATTGTTGGTAAGTGCATCCTCTTACGCCTTTATTGTTGCTTTAGCAGTGCTTTATTGATTTAAAGTTAACACCGTTTTTGTATCATTTTATTGTAGCCATTTATTTGGTTTCTCTTATTAAACGAATTTGTACGTAGTGCAATTTTTATTTATATGAATGTATGTGTGTGTTATTTATACTGTAGGGTGTGTCTCTAAGACAAATAGATCCAAATGTGAGTTAGAAAACATGTCCATCGTAAACCTCAAACAACAGTGCTGTTTGTAATCGCACTGCTCTCAACTGACCTACATTCCCAAAGTTATGACTCTGAAGAAGTTAGTAAACATAATAATACTCTCAGATAAGTATTGGGTTGTGTTTGATCTGTAACATTCGTTTGCATAATTACTTCTATTGTGCTGTAAGTTAAAATGTTAAACTTTTAGGAATGCGTAATCAGCCTTAATTAACCCTTTATTGCAGGGATCCTCAAATCTGGACCTCAAGATCCACTTTCCTGCAGAGTTTAGCTCTAACCCTAATCAAACACACCTGAGCATGCTAATCAATGCCAGTGAATGTATTTGGGATCATTAGAGAATCCCAGACAGGTGAGGCTGATCAGGGTTGGAGTTAAACACTGCAGTGCATTGGACCTCCAGGGCAAGATTTGAGGAAGGGGGCTTTATAGGTTAAGAAAAACAGATGCAATAATGCATTGGCATTCTTTGTTGGAAGGGATTATACTAGTGTCTCTTTTTCTATAGCTTGATTTCTTTCCTGTTTTTATTCCAGCTCAGGACGGACCATCCGTGAATAATCTGCTTCATCGCTTAGTGAGTTTCATTCCTTTGTGCAAGCCTCGTTGGAAGTCATGTGATCTGTACATCCTGGAACGGGTTTAGTGAGCCCTTCGGTGCTGTTTGCAGTAACTGTTGTAACAGGCGTTCAGAGGGGTGTGGCAGACACTTATGTGCTTCACACAAGACCTATTTATTCACTTTTGAAACTTCCTTATAACCAACAAAGCCTTTATAACTGCAGTTTCATCTCAAGTTCAAAACGCTTAGAATAGGTCAGGGCTTATGTTACTTTAAAACAGGAGCTTCTAATGTGGAAAAAAAGAACATAAAAGGTAACTTTATATTATGCCTACGTGTTTATTAGCACTTGTGGTCTAGTCTTAGTTGAGAAGGATTGAAACAGCTGTTTTACAGTTAGAGCAAACTTCCTTGTAGTGTTTCGGAATTTGTACTAGGTGGCGCAATTTACTCACATTTTATGTTCATTCTCACTTCCTTTTCTCATAAGATTCATATATCTCTTTCTATAATCTAATGTTTTTAAAAATTATCTATAGACTTGATTCTAGCAACAGTGTTGATGTTTTTGTATATCTCACAGGTGTTGGGGATGTGACCCTCTCTCACATTATGGTCTCAGCCACTCATGTGATCATGACTGTCCATCCCGTCCTGGTTCTGCTGCCCATTCTGGGTCTCCTTGTGCTTCCGTGTGCACCCTTGCAATTGGTAAATGGCCTCAGGATAGTGGCTAATGGGACTGCGGAAAACCCAGGGAAATGTGACCCAAACAATTGTAAGATCATCTCTACTGCACCTCAAATATCCTGATAATTGATTCCTTTAAAATGCATTTCAATAATTGTGTATGTGTATATATTAGGGCTGAGCAAGTTAATGCAGTTGTGTTTTTTTTATTTTATTTTTTTATGAAAGTCTGTTGCTAATTTGCTCTGAATACAAATCATGGGTCATAGGTGGGGATGCTCTCGATCAAATTATCTAGGCTAAGCATCAACATTCACAAACCATTGTCCACTGGTATTTTTAACAGAAAAGCATGCAACGAGCTCATAAGCATGACTTTCTAAGTTGGAAATTGGAAGTTTCTGATAGCACGCGAAGACAGCAGAGAAGCGCTCCCAACACAGTGGAGTGAATCATTTTGTTAACTTTGTGGTTTATTTTGATTCGTATGGGATACGATTGCCTAGCACCTCAATTATTCTCCCAAATCCCGCACACACGAGTCTCTACCCTCCTATCAAGTGTTGTCCCGCGCCACACTCTGTTGCGATGCGTCCCGTGATTGTGCAGGTCTCTGTTCGGAGGATGCCTGTAGTAATGTTCTGATCGAGGCTCTGGACTTGGAGCATATTTTGTTTTTCTATAACAAAGTATTAAATATTTTCTATAGAAACATTAATGTACTGGCAGTGACACATGGCTTGTTGTATATAATTTAATAACATTAATCTTATAAGTTGAGATTTAGGCTACAATAAATATTTTAACTGCTATGTTAAAGGAACACTGCTATAAAAAAGCACCTTATTTGTTTAATGTGTGGGGAAAAAAAAAAATATATATATATATATAATAAAATATGCGTGCCCAGTACACACAAATTACATAAAACATTTATTTTGGATGCCATTAATTGTTTACCCGCACTATTACGAACCTCCTGTAGAATACAAAAAGAAAATGCACTGAGACATGTTATACTTCTTTTTTGGTTTATTTTAAGTTTGTAAAATGAAGTATGTCTTTAGTGTTCCATCAACTGGGCTGAAAGGCTCTCACACAGGCCATCCTTACTGTTGAACCCTGCACAGACATAATTGTCTGATAATTTTCAGCTATTTCCAAGAGATAAAGCAGCCTGTTTTTCTTTGCATTTCGTTCCCAAGCCCTCAGTCTGCATGCTACCTTCAGAGATAATACAGGGTACCTGCGGAATATCATATTAAAGCCATCTGTTGTGTTTTGTATTTTAAACATCACTTTTTTTTTTTTCTCTTGAAGGACGTGCACTTTCAAAGAAGGCCATGTGTTTCACATTTAAGATGAAAGGGAGGCCTGGGCTGGCTGTTCTGCTTATGCGCCAGGCGCTGCTTCGGCAGGCCATACCCTTCTACAGTCTTCGTCAAGACATGCTCTTTTTCTAATTAAATCGCTTTCTTTTTTTCCCTTCTCGCTTTGACCACACACGTTGCACTTGACTATCTCGCCACCTCTGTAAACACGCAGACAGCTGAAATGACCCCGGGGTGTGCTGGCTTTGTTTTCGGGGGTAGAGCGACTGGCCCTGCCCCCACCTGATAACACTCACGTATGTTGTCGGTATTGAGTTTCCAGCATGTTACCCGTACAGAGATGGAAAGCAAGGTCAGAATCCTCACCGCCATCTGGAAGTCTGAAATGTTTGGAATGATGGCCAGCTATAAATACGTAAGCGTTCCACATTCCACTGCAGGGAACGGTGTGTTTTGGACCCGTCAAAGACTAAACGTACTACAGGGCAACCTGTGGAGACTGCAAAAATCAGGCCAGGTCCTCCACTGTCACACCGCTCTCCTTTAGCCTTAGGTTTTGTGTGATTTCTGCTTCAAACAGCTGGAGAAGTGTTTAAAAGGGGAAAAAATGCACACGATGCAGCTGGCCTCTCAATTTAGTTTCAACGCTGACCAAGAGATGATTCAACCGGGGGTTTTTCACTTCACCGAGGTTGGCTATTGATTCACCTGGAGCTTTTAAACGCTGGATGATTGTCCGTTGGCAAGGTCCAAAAAGGGAAATGGGGGCATTTTAGAGCATTCTGCAGTGCCAGCACAAGCAAACTCTTTATAGCCCTGTTTGGTCCTGCCGTGCTGCAGACACCTGGTTAAGTAATCAAGGGAAGTGGGAATAAGGGAAAGAGTGGAGACGGATGTGGAGGTTGAGGTGTGCTGTACCTAATGCACACATGGCTGTTGGTAGGGGATCAAAGAGAGGTGCGGCAAGGCCTGTTTTTCCTCCCGGTCGTGGCTCGTTCCCGAAGACTGCAGAGCTCAGGATATACAGCTTGACATCCAGTAATGAGCATTCGGGGAACGTCTCTGTCCCAATGAAAACAACCCAGGTTGACGAGTCACAGATTGCACTGTTCCTTTTATTTCATATTTTAGAGCGAACTGTAAAATATATTTGGCAATGACACTCTAAAAAACAGCCTTTAGAAACTTGGGTTTGGTTTATTTGTTCTCTTAAATTTGGTTTATGGTTGCACAATGTCCAGTTTTTGTTTTGTTGTGCCCCCCTATTTTATTTATTTTTTTTCTGGACTGAAGGTTGATATAAACTTAACTTATCTTACTTGATAAAGGGGACTTTCAGAACTTGCTCAGAGTCATTTATTTGTGAATCAGATTTAACTGGTTGTCTTTTTAGCTCACCAGTTAATTCGGTCTGCAACTCGCATTCACAATTTTGATTCATTAGCAACTGTCTATTCAACAGTCTTATGGGGTTTTGAAGTCCATCCAAATTCACTACAAACAAGGTTTATATCAAGTAACCATATACATTTTTTTTTTTTTTTTTTTTTAAGAGAAAATCCTGTTGATTTGCTTTGTTCTTCATTTTCAGGTCCTAAAGATGAAGTTTGTCCGAAGGCTATTGTTAATACAACACAATCTGTGTGTTTTCTGATCAGCTGCCTGAAAGATACCCAGAATTGTTCTTTTGGAAATGACACTAATTTCAACAACCTGTTAATGGAACTTTGTGTGATCTCAAATGGTAATACCACTCCTCCATTTGCCTGAATTTTATTTGTATTTTTATAGGTTTTTGCTCTTCCAAGTATGTTTGAATTGGTTTCATTCTTTTAACTTTACCTCTTACAATTATCTGATACAAAAGAGTTAATTGTGATGTTAAATTGTGACATTAGTTCAATAACGTGTTTCAGAATATCAGCCAGATGTCACGATTTACCAACCCAAGCTTTGTTTTTGCAGACTCTTTCCATGGGGGCAAAAATCTGATGAATAATTCTGCGCTTCCCAATCAGTCTGCTGGCCACAGCTCTTCACCAAATATAACGCAGCCTTTGCCAACTCAACCTAACGTCTCGATCTCCAGGACTTCCACTAGCACAGATCCGACCACTTTACATCCCAACTCTACGACTATAGCGACCACCAACCTACAGACAACTCCAACAGAGAAAGCCACCACAACTGATACAGTGCCAAAACCAGCCACAACCATTCCGACAACACCAGCCGTGACATCCACCAACACAACTACACCTAATCCAACCACAACCAGCCCTAAACCCTTTACAAAAACTACCAGCTCAACCACAACTGTTGCACAAACCATAATTCCAAAACTGTCTACTTCAACATCACATTCAGGGACCAACATGTCTGCCAGCATCTCGCCATCAGTGCCTACAACACCTTCAATCACTCCTACCACAAAACCTAACCAAACTTCTGCAGCATCATCCGATGAGAACAAGCCATCACAAACCTCATTGAGCCCCTCAGTAGTGGTGTCTGCACTGCCTAAGGACATTCCCAAAGGGGACAAAGCCATGATTGAGGTGGCCGGAGACCCTTTGACCAGCCACCTGTTGAACACAAGCTCCTTGTTGGCCGTTCTTCTGTTTGGCCTCCTCTTCCTCGTGGTCACGGTGGCGATGTTTCTCAAACAAGCATACGAGAGTTACAAGCGGAAGGACTACACTCAGGTCGACTATCTCATCAATGGAATGTACTCCGATTCGGGGGTCTGACCGGGATTGTGTGGTTTACATTTCAGTATATTTCCATTTTCAAAAGTTGGTAGCAGATTGACTTTGGTTTGAGAGCCCTTGGTAGCACTCAGACGCTTGAAATCCTTGTACGACTTCTAGATAAGAGAATCCAGCTGGTGCTCGAGCGAGTTGGTATGATGTATATCTTTTTGTTTCTATGCAGATTTAGCTTCCATGTAATTCTTGGCACTTGGGGCTGAAGCCTTAGTATTAACTTAGCCCTCAATTTTCGTTCAACGAATGTCATTATAAGGGATTCATAGTGCAATACATGGAAATGTTTTGTCTAATGTCCAGTGTTTCTTCTGCAGCTGGTAAGTTGGCTGCAATTGCCTTTATATGTTTGTGGGAACGGTTCAGGAACATTCAAAGAATTGGTTATGAATTAATGCCTTTTTTTTTTTTCTTTTTTTTTCTCTGTGTATGTGTGAGGAATAAATGCCAAATCAAGAATTGTGGCACAGAAGCACATTATTGTAAAGCCAAGGGAATAACTCAGCCATTGTGTGTTCAGTGTCTGGAACAAAGAACAGATCAGAGGAAGGGATGAAGTATGATAGTTTGATATGTGCCAAATTGATTTTGTAAGTCTTAATAGCTGCACTGTTAAAAAAATAAATAAATATATATAATAAAGAAGAAAAACTCACTTTGCACTCGGTTATCTTATTGTGTTGAAGTCTGTCTGTACTTGATGTTTACTTAACTTTGATCCATAGTAGGCTGACGGTAATCTGTGCATCTGGTTTCCACAGAAATTTGGACTTTCATCATGTGTTTCACTTCTCCATTTATTAAAGTTCACCCCCCAAAAATAAGATGGTCCGCATTTAACTAGCACATTAACAAATGTGACGGAGTTTTGGAAAAAATTTAAACTAAATTTATGACCTCGTTTTAAACGATGGCTAATGTATTTGTAAAATATTTCAGTGTTTATATAATTATGAATTGACCGCAACAAAACAATGTTGTTAATATGTATAAACGTTGTCATGAACAATCCGTCTCATGAACCTGAAGTAGTAGCTACATCAGTCATAAACCTATACATGACTCTGTTTTAACTCTAACAGCTCCAACTGATTCGCAGATCTGTGCGTCTGATTCAAGCTGATTTGGTGAATCTTTTTAAACCGCTAACATTTTGTTCGTTCATTGTCGCTATGATATTTGAAAACATGAATGCAAACAGCCTCCCAGGTTATATTTTAAACAGTTATTTAATTTTTTTTTTTATGTATTTTCAACTATTTTAGTTGTAATTTTGGGTGAATTCTTTAAATGTTTTGACTAACTTAATGCTTTTAGCTGGTCCTCTCGGCTCTTCTTAACACATTTAACCAGATGTTCAATGGTTCAATCAAATCAGCATAGAAAATTTGAAAAAAATCTGTTGATCACCAAACCGAAAAGGATGTCTAAGTTCAAGGGGTCCATGGTCTTGCTTTAGGAGCCAATGGGCCCCAGGTTTCCCATGGTTTCAAAGTGTTTTATGAGTAGTGCATATCAATCACTCTTTGGAGTAAACAAGATGCCACCTATAAACAAGCCACATCTGTCGGCCAATAATTGCACCTTGGAAACGTGCGATGCACATTGTCTAGTTTTAAAGGTCTGGAAGTTTAATTGGCAAGGAGGAAAATAATGAGATGGAAGGAAGGTGGGCCGACACCTTTACAACTAGCTCACCAGGGGACGTTTTGTTTTGGGGGGAAACAACAAGAGTTTGGTGAAATGTGGATTTTATTAGAGAAGCACAGGACAGGGTTTGGAGTTCATTGTTATCCTCTGCAGGCAGTTGTGCAACTAGTTGCTGACCTGATCTGACCTTAAAAAAGAAAATTCACAACCTATGATTACCACATTTCTTGCCGAGTGATGCATTTCTGTAATTTCCAAAGGAATTGTCTCAGGCCTCAAAATTTCCCAATCTCTCACTTTCTTTTGACATTTGACATCCTAGATTTTTACTTCATGCCAGAACAGAAACAACGCCGACAAGTTTCCAATAAAACATTAACTTCGCTCTCCAAACTAAACAGTGGACCTCTCATTTGTTTTGATGGTTTGGTATTGATACTAGCTATTAGCCGTTTATTTGCTACAGCTTTCAACAGAATATCCTTGTTTGCCTTGGTTGTGTAACTAGGAGGCAGACACATATTTCACCACGGCTTCAGGCCGACTATGAAATCCTGCCTATGAATGTCCAGTGAGAAGTAGGTAGCAAGCAACAGGGTTAGTGCAAAGCACATTGACATGATGCCTCTAAAAAGCCTTTGTTTTAAGAGGACTTGTTCCAGATGGCATCTGTTACGCGCAAAATATGTCTTTCATTAGGTCTTGGATGCATTAATACAAAGGCTAATATTCAAAAGTAACAACATGCAGCGGAGAAAGTGTTTTTTTTTATTATTATTTATTTGCGTGCAGTGCTCAGTGGATCAAAGAGAACGCCAAGAGCTATATTGCACAGGTGACTGTAAAGGCAGGTTTCATTACAGCATATTTCTCTAGGCCCGGGAATTACTGCCTGCTCCGCTCACACGCACTACCGCGCACATGTGCTTTCACTTTGGATTTGGAGTTGGTTGCAGAACTTTACCATTCAGCCCAATGAGTGTTTTTAGACTGCCGGGGGTTACGGTTTGATCCTTCGTGTTTACGGCACCTCAGGATTCATGAAAGAGGCCGAAAAATAATTTGCATATTGTATTCCACTCTTTTATAACGTGAGCTTTCAAACAAGCAAGAAGAAACAAAACAGACTATCAACAAACAGGAGAAACTGTGCCAAGCTTGGCATGTTTAAGCTGATGTACAAAGTACAAAGAAGAATTGATCTGTCATTCACTTACAAAGCAGATTGTATGCAGATTAAAGCTTTTATCTCTCCCTGACAAAGCCATGTCTTTTTAATATCTCAGTTGTTTCTCAGATTGTTCTTCTGAGGGAAAGACCACAGAAGACACTAATGTGAATAAGTATCATAATATTTCAGGACTGGAATTTGAGAATCTGCAATCATAGAACTCAAATGTCTCATCAAGTTCTTTTGAGACCAAGTAATATTTCTTTAATGTCTCAATCATTTCTTCTGCTTTTCAGATTGTTCTATTTAAAAATAGACTTTAGAAGACACTATTGTATCTTAATATATCAGAACTTTGACAGTCTGTTATCAGAGAACCCAAATAAGTTCTCCCTAGATTGAATGAGATCTATTTGATTGCTCAGTTATTTCTTCTGCCTTTAAATTGCTGTCCTGAGAAAAAGATTATCAATGACACTAAACTCACACTTGTCTCCCAATGTTCTCCCAGCACCATATGTGATGATGGACCACAAAACCAGTCTTAAGTTGCTGGGGTATATTTGTAGCAATAGCCAAAAAAAATTTTAAGGGTCAAAATTCTAGATTTTTCTTTTATGCCAAAAATCTTTGAGATATTAAGTAAAGATCATGTTCCATGAAGATATTTTGTAAATGTCCTTCTGCAAATATATCAAAACTTCATCATCTGGATAACTTTAAAGGAGATTTTCTAAGTATTTAGATTTTTTTGCATCCTTCCAGATTTTCAAATAGTTGTATCTCAACCAAATATTGTCTGGTCCTAACAAACCATACATCACTGAAAAGCGTATGTATTCATCTTTCAGATGATGTATAAATCTCAATTTAGAAAATTACCCTTATGACTGGTTTTGTGGTCCAGGGTCACACATTTTACAGCTCTATAATCTCACTACAATCTTAACAATTGAATCATGTTGGTCTCATTTTAAATTTCAGATTTTTATTATTATGAAACATTGATGGTTGCTTATACTGAAAATCCCCTAAAATACTAGAATATAAAGTCACAGGAGTTCTTGAGTATATAAAAGTGGAAGTCTGTCTTAGTGGAAGACGGTTAAACATGAATTACATATAGAACATAACTGCACTTCCTTTCCAGTGAAATGACACAACTTTGAACAACCGCTTATTTTAGAAAACAAAAAACAGAAATGAAACTTTCAGAATGGTGATATCATGTCCCTCACCTGAGTATGCTATACCACAGTGAACCTATAGTGGGCTCCCTTCATCACGACCCTTCCCTGTTGACAACTCATGGTTTATATAGATGGTCCAATGATTTAAAACATCACAATTAAGCATTGTACATTATTAAATCTAAATAATAAAAAGTGGAATGCACTGATTTAAAGTCAGCACATGTCAGAATTGGCAGTTTAACAATTCTGTCCAGCTCTGCTTTCACACTTTTTTTATTCTAGTGAACATTTTTTCTAAGCCGGTTTATTTCTGAAAGCCAATTTCTTTATAGAAACAAACCTAATGTCTCGGTTTCACAAATGCAATTAGCCATTTCAAACAATATCTGACAGCGTTGATGTAGTTTGACTATATTTATTGGCAACTCCTAACTGTATATGAAGAGTTCAGATGCAAAAACCTCTAAATGCCATCTGAAATTTTCATTTCAAAGTAGGATTTTTATCAAGCTCCTATGCTTAGGTTGAGTCATTTTACTTTAATGGCAATGTGCAGGTTCTTTTCCAGGCTATTAAAGTGAAATAACTAAACATAAATATAGGAGCCTGAAAAAAATTCCTAATTTTAGATGACAATTTCAGATGGCATTTAGAGGCTTTTGCATCTGAACTCTTCATATGTCAATAAATCTTGCAATGTTAATATTGCACCCTGCTTGATTGATTAAAATCTATTTGTTACTGTAAAATGTAATGATAACAGCTCTGGCTGCCCACATGATGACTAAAAGTTCATCAAGTTCATCAAGATTGGCCTCTCCAGCAACTGTAGCCAATAATAAGATAAAGAAAGAGTACACACACAAAAAACATAAAACGCCATCATGGTAACGAATGAAATGCAACATAAAAACTCAAGTGGAAAAATACACATTTACTCTTGAATTAAATATATTAGCTATATATATATATATATATATATATATATATATATATATATATATATATATATATATATATATATATATATGTGTGTGTGTGTGTGTGTGTGTGTGTGTGTGTGTGTATACATATAGCCTAATTTTATCCACAGAATGCATTGTTTAAATATAAAAGTAACATTTATTTTGCGAGAGTAACCACCGACTGCACTGTTATTTTACTTTTTCAAACCGACTAACAGTTTACACTGCGTCTTCAGCTCGCTCTGCTATTCCAATGGACTGGAGAGGCAATCCCACTTGATGACGTCGATCAGTTTCCGCTGTCAGTCATTCCCCTCCTCGTGCCTCCTCTACTATCGCTAGAAGAGTCGCTCGGGCGAAAAAAAGTCCGACTGATCGACCTACGAACTGCTAACTTTCTCCTAACACCGATACCTCGAAGAAATGGAGCTGGGATTATGGAATTAAAGCAGGGAGCGCTTGCGATGGAGATTTTATTGCTGGGACTGCTGCTTTGTTGTAGTCTGACGGTGATTCGTGGTGAGTAAAATAGTTTTTGTGGAGTTTTTCCTTCGGTTCTGAGTCTAAGGTGTTGAAGTCATTATATCACCGCGAACAATGTGATACAAAGTAAAACGCACGAGCGCGAAACAAACTTGCGCACGGTCGGCTTCGCAAACGTTGGCGTATTTTTGTTTTGTTTCGCAGGAGCGTGTATTTTGAACGTTTACATATTTAGAAATGCAACTGTAGGTTTGAGAGAAAACTTTAATGAGTTAAGTCTGCGTAAAGTTGAGCTGGTTTTAACTAAACTATAGTCCGCGGTGGGTTTGTTAACCGAGATGTGCACTTCTGGAAGATTTAAAGCTAAAAATCAACTTTTCTGGTCGTTTTTGACATGTTTGGTTGGTTTTTTTTTTTTTTTAACTCACAAGACTTGCAAACTGCTCTGGTTGTGTGTTATGGAGGCCTCGGTGGTGTCGGATGTCAAATAGCGTGAAAAAAGAGGGCAAACATATTGAATTGACTTTTAAAACTATTTTAAAAACGGCTATTTTACCCGAACTTTATGCGGATAGTGTTACAGACAAGTTGGCGGATAAACTAAAGTAGCAATTTCAACAAAAACACTGCTGAAGTTTATTATAATAAAGACCCCAAGCCAACTCAAAGACCCACAGTACATAAAGAGAGAGATTTTCTTGGAAACACTTTATAATCACATTCATTACCTAAACAAATAGGACTTGTGCCTAACAAGTAATAGGTTTTAAAGTTAAACAGTTACTAATGGGCCCTTAATTCTAAATGTTTATTTTTTAAGGGAAAATGTATATGTATGAATGTTATGTCTGTCATTGGCACCATTTCTTGTATTAACTAGTTAATTTAAAATGGACCTGCAGAGTAATAAATAAATTATTAAAATTGTAGTCTTGCACTATTGCAAGGTAATAAATGATAAATGCATAAGATTTATAAAAGAAAGGCTAAACACTTTTAATTGTATGTGAGATTTATCAGCTTGTGTATATAGCTACTATATATGAGCAAAAATAAGTATAAATGCAAATGTCTCTTTTAAAAACCTTGGACACAAATTATTAATACCCTATAGTTTCATAGTGTTACAAAGAAGCATCGCTGAAATCTTTCCTGTGACATTTGCTGGTGAGAAATTGCCGTTTAAAAAAGGCCAGTGCTTAAATAATTATAGTTTTAGCACCATGTACTCATTATTGGTTTGCTGGGATGTTTGTATTCACGCCTAGAGAGAAAGAGAGAGAGAGATTGAACTCTGGTTTGGTGTTATTTCTGGAGCAAGGAAGCAGAACCGTCTGAATAGTTTAATTCAGATGGATTGAGTCATATTATGTACCTTAACTCATATTTGTTTATCTTCTATCCAGAACTTTATTCCAAACATTTACCAACAGCTACATGGTCCATTTTGTGTTAGACTAGTCTTCTAACTCATTCCAACAAACGTTATTGCATAAATAATCCTTAAAATGATTAGTTTTTTTTAAACTAGTCTTTTAACCCATTAAACGAACTTTATAGTGCAAATATTGCTTAAGATGATTGATAAGTCTTTGCATAAATAATGGCAAGAAGACGATCAGTTAATATACAGTCGAATAGTAAGAAATGCTACATTTGTTTTCAGAGATTTGATTGTGCATGAACGTGTGTTCTGTTAAGTAGTTTTTGTGCATGGTGATATTAAATGTTATAATATAGTGTTACTAAGTTGTTAGAACAACATGGATTTAATACAGTCCTGTAAAAAAATAAAGGTTCCTGTTAGATATAAGAAGATTTTACAGCCTGATTCCACTGGAGAACCTATTGGAAAATAAGTTCCACAACAAACAATTTAATTCTCTTTTGCTGTGGGAAACCATTTATAGATGGGTGCTTTAGAATACTGTAAGCCAAATTGAAAAACTGCAATGTGAAGAACTTGCTGGTGCAAAGAACCATTGAAGAACCTTCATTGTTAAGAGCGAGGGAACAAAATATACTTCTTCTTGGATGAAATGTTCTGATTTTGGCGTTATGAAGTGCTTAAAGTAATGCAGGCCTGCATTGTTTGTATGCAGCTGCTGTTGAGTTATTACAAACGGTTATATTGCAATTTTGAGAACAGACTGTCATGTTATTTCTGTTTGGAGTTTGGGCTTGGTGTTCTTAAATGCGTCTTGAGAAGAAAAAAAAAAGGATTTATTCAGGTCCCGTCAGTAGTGAGTGGTTCATTTGTTGACATGTCACAATGTAAGGTTGGAAATGTCTGCCAGGAAACATAACTGCAAATAGCAAAGCCATGTCTCTAGAGTTTTAGTATTAATACAAATTTAATAAGTTGTAACTCATTGTATTGTTGTGTGTGTGTGTGTGTGTGTGTGTGTGTGTATTCCGAGATGAAAGTGATGGAGTAAAATCTGTTGCATGTAATGCTAATTCAACACACGTGAACAACAAAAGGCCTTGTTGAATTTTAGCATAACAAAAACCACAAAACTTTTGATGCAATTGTCAAGCTCCTTCTGCCAATGTCAATCACTTCTTAAGCTAATTAAACAAGTTTGCATTTGAATGAAAGGATTTTTTGGAGGAAAGTGAAGGAAATGTAACAACCAGTCCCTATTTTTTTTTATCCGGGACTTGCAGCACTCTTTTGTGTTTTGAATTGATATTTCAGTTTAAAATTCTCTTGAAAATGTATAGGCAAGTAATACCCGATAGATAGATAGGTGTGAATTATTTAATCAGGATCATAAAAAGGTGTCTCAGAGTTCACATAAAAAAAAAAAATGTTTGCATACTTGTGTGTTTTCTTTAACACAATCTCTAGCTTTACTGTATGGTCTCTTGCTGATAAGGGTTGGAGGAAGTGAGCGACCGGTTTTGATCGTAATCAGGCAGGTTAAAGGATATTGAGGACAGAGGAAGAAAAAGGAGATATGAATGGGCTGAGCAGCTTTTCATTTGAAGCTCTTTTCCCCACTTTCCAGGACTCTTCATGTGTTTGCTCCTTTGTGCTCCTCCCTTCTGAAGACGGTTAATTCTGGTGACAAGCTCAGACTCCTTCAGCTGTTTCTTTGTGCTCTTCCTCTACAAAGGAGGAGCCCGGTGGGCCCAGGTGCTCTCAACTCCCCCTCCTGGCACTACAAAAGTCAGAGAAGAGCGGAAGTTCCTAAGTCATATGGGTGCTCGGGTATAAACTGGAGATGAGTTCTCCTAGGGACGTCTGTTTGGGGAGATTAGCGATCTTCACGCTGTGGCTGAAATTTATTGCTGGACTTTTGACTGATTCTGTTTCCTCTAGTAAGCCGCAGTGTTTAAATGTCCATTGAAATGAGGCTCGCTTTGCTTTTGTCCTCTAGATCTCTGGCACGTTGCCTCTAAAACCATTACAAAGTTGCTGGAGTTCATCTGTTTTCCCTTTTCTTTCTCTTAGTGAGCTCAGATGTGCTCGGTAAGAAAGATTTGTGTCCACAGAAGTTGTTAACTTGCAGAAACTCCTGTCATGAGCCTTTGAGTGGCTTCTAATGATGTTTCTATACAGTAAAACCACAGACATTTGCAAAAAGGCAAGCTAGAAAAGCAAAGTTTGTCAAAACAATTCCATCTATCTTTCTGTCTATTAGGGGTGGAACGGTTTTTAGTAAAAAATCGAAACATACAGTTCTCCACACATGGTTCGGCGTGCACCAGGACCGCGACTCAACTTAAAGAAACACTCCTCTATTTTTGAAAATAGGCTCATTTTCCAGCTCCCCTAGAGATAAACAGTTGAGTTTTCCCATTTTCGAATCCATTCAGCCGAGCACGGTGGGAGCACTTTAGCTGTAGCTTAGCATAGATCATTGAATCTGATTAGACCTTTAGCATCTCGTTCAAAATGACCAAAGAGTTTCGATATTTTTCCTCTTGACTGAATAGCTTTTGTAACTTTAATAAAGAATAATCTTTAATTTATGCTGTAAAATATGCAATGCTATTTTACATTTGATTAATTTATTCAATTTCTGTACCTAAAAACTAATGTTACCCTTCTAAAAAAAAAACTGACATTCATTGTTTATTTTATTTATTTAGTTTTTTTCTGTTGCTTGTATTTAGATTATTCTTATTTTCTTTATTTTAATTTGACAGTATAGTTTTTCCCCTAAATATAGCACATATTTAACCATACCAAAACCGTGACTCTTAAACCTAGATACAAACCGAACCATGAGTAAGTTGAACCGCTCCACCCTTTCTATCCATCCATCCATTCATTCATTCCCTGGACCACAAAACCAGTCTTAAGTGTCAATTTTCTAAATCATCTAAAAGCTGAATAAATAAGCTTTCCTTTGATGTATGGTTTGTTAGGATAGGACAATATCTGTCCGATTTACAACTGTTTGAATATCTGAAATCTGAGTGTGAAAAAAAAAAAAAAAAAAATCTAAACGTCTGAGAAAATCACCTTTAAAGTTTTTCAAATGAATTTTTAGCAATGCATATTTCTAATCAAAAATTAAATTTTGATATATTTACAGTAGGAAACTTACAAAATATCTTCATGGAACATGATCTTTACTTAATACCCTAATGGTTTTTGGCATAAAAGAAATAAAAAATAATACTTTTTTGACCCATACAATGTATTTTTGGCTATTGCTAAAAATATACCCCAGCGATTTAAGACTGATTTTGTGCTCCAGGGCAACATATGATTTGTCCTTAGTGAATGTCATGAAATGTATTTTAAATATATATATTTTTTTTCTCAAGAATGTTATTTCTCTCCAAACACACATAAAGTGATAAAGAGAGAACCCCAAGACTGAGAATCTGCTTTTCTTGAACTATACCCTAGCTGTCCATCAGCTAATGTGTTTGGTTGTACTAACCGAAATGAACGGAGTAATCTTCTATTTGGGTGGGAGATTGTGGTGGTGGTGGGGGGGCTGTTTGTGGTTCATCTGCATCATGCTGGTGGTGATGGTGTTTTTTCTTGCACATTTGGGCCGCAGAGGTCTGTCTCTCTCATAAAACAGTGCAGCTGTTGGGACGAGGTTATCTTTTTAATCCCCACTGCTCTGTGGTCGCCGGGGAAGGAGGTGTCAGAGTCCTCCCAGGCTCTGCTGGACCATTCCAAAGGCTTTTCTGTGCAGATGGAGGCATATGCTGCAATTATGCCGCTTAAATGCCATGCACATTGCCAATAGTCCCACCAAACTGTGTAATATGTATATGCTTGAAGAATCTGGCTGATAAGAAGAAAGAATAGACCTGCATCTCCTTTTCACAGTGATTTGAGCACATCTGTCTTTGTAGTCGGAAAGATGGAAGAAAGGAGTGAAAGAGGTGGACCAAATGATTGAAGAAACAATCTGTGGGCTAGATGGAATGAGGACGAGCGATTATAGTTTGATGTGTGGGGTCTGTTGCTTACGCAGTGTGTGTACTTCACGCCTCTGTCAGTGTTTAATAGACGGAGTGCTGTGTTTGGATGTAGTGTATACAACTGTAAGTCACGCTAAAGTTGTGTTTAAACTTGCCAAATTATTGCAAGACACTTCTTGCGGTCTTAGCTGGGCATTTGGTTTGCGACAACTGTAGGAAAAGTGGAGTTCAAAAGGTTTGGTTTTGCATTTGGTAATTTGTCTTGGAAATTATGTTCTTAAATAGTTTTGAACGACCCAGGATAGAGGTAAGTATCTATAGAATCTGACTTCTCAAGAGTGTTATAAGTGGAAATGACTAAATGCATACAGTTGTGGTCAACAGTACCTGGAAAATGTTAATTATTTGACTGAAATAAGAGAGACCAAAATGCATTTAGTATTGACCTTAATAAGATATTTCACACAAAAGACGTTTAAATACAATCCACAAGAGAATATAATAGTTGAATTAAAAAAAAAATGACCCAGTTCAAAAGTTACATATACGCTTGATTCTTAAAAGTGAGATTTTTTGTGATAGTTGTTCCCCTTGTTTGTCCTGAACAATTAAACTATAGCATCTGTGTAACCCTTTCCAATAGTAACTTTATGATTTTGAGATCAGTCTTTTCACACTGAGGACAACTGAGGGACTCATATACAGCTATTACAGAGGATTCAAATACTCACTGATGCTCCAGAAGGAAAAACCATGCATTAAGAGCCTGGAGGTGAAAACTTTCTGAACTTGAAGAACAGGGTATATTTAAATTGTTTTGTCTTCTGGGAAACATGTAAGTATCTTCTGTAGCATTTGACGGGCAGTGCTAAATAAAAAAAATATATAAAAAAGAAGAAAATATTTAGGCAAAATAATATTTTGTTCAAAAGTTCACACCCCTGAATTTTAATGGATCGTTTTTCCTTCTGGAGCGTCAGTGAGTGCTTGAACTTTTTGTAATAGTCCCTCAGTTGTCCTCAGTGTGGAAAGATTGATCTTAAAATCATACAGTCATTGTTGGAAAGGGTTCAAAACCAAAGAATTTGTGGGACCTGAAGGATTTTCTGAAGAACTCATGAACAACTTAAAAAAAAAAAAAAGATCATCCAGGTAAAACCAGTATTAGGAATCAAAATGTAAACTTTTGAACAGGGTAATTTTTTTTTTATTCAACTATTTGAATTTCTCTTGTGGACCTTATGTAAACATCCTTTATGTGAAATGTCTCATTCAGGTCAGTACTAAAAAACAAACAAACAAAAAAAAACATGATATTTTGTATGATTTCTCTTTTCTTTTTTTATTTTGCGGGTACTGCGACGTGTATTTAAATTTTTGACCAAAACTCTATGTGTGTTCTTAAGCAGGAAGGCACTTATAATTTAAATGACGTGACTAGCAACTGAGCATCCGGCCTAAATCTCCTCTTCCTTCAGTTCCTTCAAACTTTTCACCTTTTTTAGCTCAAAAAAGTTAGATTTTTATAGTAAGGCTGTGCAAAAAATCGAATGCGATTTTCATGCACATATTGTTAGTAAAGGCACTCTTGTGATTAGTAGTATATGTCCAGCACGTGCGTTCAGATCAGGGTTGCCAGGTTTTCAATACAAAACCTGCCCAATCACTTCTCAAAACTAGCCTAATCGCGTTTCGTTCCGGGCAATAAAATACAGTTTTTTTTGGCGGGGTTCAATTGGTAAAATTTGCATTTTAGGAGCTAAACATCACGTTATTTGTATTGGGGTCTTGGCAACACTGATTGGCCTTTACTACACAGAGCCGTAGTTAACAGAAAATCCACACAAAATCGATTTCAGAATCGGAGGCGATTCTTTGTCGATTTTGAAAGCGATTTTGAGTAGCTTGTCGGTAGACTACGGCTCTGTGTAGTACATGCCGCTCCACCTGAACCAGTGTTGCCAAGTCCGCTGTTGTTTTTCATGTCCACTGGTTGAAGTGACCCTAATACCAATAATGTGATGTTTAGCCCCTAAAATGCGAATTTTTACCTCCTGGAAACGCGTTTGGGCTAGTTTTGAAAAGCAAGTGGGCAGGATTTGTTTTGAAAACATGGCAACCCTGATCTGTACGCACGTGCTGGACATATACTACTAATCACAAGAGTGCCTTTACTGACAATATGCGCATGAAAATCGCATTCGACAGCCCTATTTTCTAGCATAACATTTATTTAGGTTCAACCTTTTAAGCTAGTTTAATAGGTCTGACAATCTTTAAGTACATTTTATATAAATGTTCATATATATTATAAATAAATGAACACATTTAATTATTCATCGTGACCTAATGTGGTTGTTTTTGTTTTTGTAATTTTCATATAATGTGGAGAAAATTGTGGTTGAGGATGCCTTACTTTTTTTTCTTTTTTTTTTTCTTAACTTTATTTTGATAACATTAGGTGAATAATTTTAATATTATGGCTATAAAACAAACTATATTTACTTTTGAACTTACTTATTTTTGAAAAAAAGATGTTATGTTATCCCAGCTAGCCAGTGATTCATAAAGTTAAATGTGATGACTCTTAAATATAGGAGATCTGTGGTGGTTCGCTAGCACCTTTTTTTCCACAGAAGATCTTTACAGAACGTACAGACTTACGTGCTGGTTTTCCTTCCTGGTGGTTGTTGATAAAATAACCCTCAAGCCAGAAATTGCTGCGGTGTTTGCTTACAGATAACACCAAATCACATATTGTGCACTGTGTAGTCTCATAAGACTGCTTGCTTAGTGGATACCGGCCTGGGCAGAAAGCTGCGATCACGTGGTGGAAAATGCCACTTTAGGACTGTCGAAATCTCAAAATAAAGCAAGAATTGCTGTTACTTTTGCTCATGCTTTAGGTTGGCCTCTAAGCAAACCTCTAATCACAGGTATTAAACTTTGGCACGTAACTCATCCTGCAAAGTTTATGCCACAGACATGAATGATGACTGAAATCATGTGGTTTGTTTACTTTTCTAAAAGATCAGACTTTTTACATAACAGCTGACAAAATGGGTGAGAAAAGAATCCTGCAGACTTGCAATGAATAGCTCCGATGTCATTATACTTCAACTTTTTTAGATTTTAACCTTTAACCAGCTTTATTTTGATGCATCAGGCTTTTACGTGATTTAGGAGAATATGGATCTCGTAATTGAGGAGGGAAAGCACCTCAGTTTTACTCAAGGCCCAAACTGAGGAAAAATATGCCATTTTAGAATAGATTTAGAATGATACTAAAAGGTAAAATCACCAAATATAACCGGAAGCATGTTGTAGATTGCAAGTTTTGATCGTGTTGATAATTTAGAGGGTGTTGAAATTTGCTTACCAAATATGACCCACTAGGCTTTTTATGGATAATATTTACCTATGAGGAGTTTTACATGTTATTATTAATAGCATCACCCAGAATAACGGAAACCTGCAGTTACTTATCACTGGTAACATGTGGCATGCTGGTAAACCACAGCAGGACGTCCCAACCCTCAGCACTCTCACCATAGGCATTGTGCATCTACTGACATCATATGTCCTCACCCCCTGGAAGTTATTGACTGCGACGTGAGTGGCGTTTGCTGGCATATGCGGACGGGTGTGAGGTGCCAACTGGCGTTCCCCGTAGAGATGTCTGGGTGCCAAAATGAAGGGCAGACATTTCCGTTGTTTCCTCTTCTATTCACTCCCCATAGAGCGTCACATGTGCCTCTCATTTATTGCGACGAGTTCATGAAAAACACAGATTATTTAGAGACAGGGAGCCTGGGTTGCTGCAGACAGACGGAGTGGATTACGAAGCATGTTTTTTGAAATGGCGGATTCCTTGGTAGCAGGAATGCGGAGTCATAATTTGTAAAGAAAATGTTATTGTCTGTTCCATGGTTTAACCAAGTGAAATGAAATCTTGCTCATATTTTTGGTCATATCCGTCTTTTGCCTCCAGGTTCTCCCTTGCTGCTCTTTGCCAACCGGCGGGACGTCCGGCTGGTGGATGCAGAGGTGGGGCGGACGGAGTCCACTGTAGTTGTCGGCGATCTTGAGGATGCTGCTGCAGTAGACTTTCTCTTCTCAGAGGGCCTGATATTCTGGACGGACGTCAGTGAAGAGGCCATCAAACAGACTTACTACAACCTCTCTACTAACTGTAAGATCAGTGCTTTATAGTTAACTATAAATAGTTAATTTATAATGAATAGTTAATTATCTAATATGTTTATCTAATATAATTATATTTATATATATTTTTTATTATATATTATATATTAGTAAGTAATTAGTAAGTTATTAGTAAGTTGGTCCTTACACTAAAGTGTTACCAAAGTCTTTTATGTTCACCAAACCTGCATTTATTTGATCAAAATACAGTAAAAATTGTAGTATTGCGATGTAATGTTACAAAAAAGCTATTACAAGACTTGTTTACACAGACGTTTCTGTTTTCTAACATTTTGAAATGTTACATTGATTCCTGTGATGGCAAACTACATTTTCATTCTCAAGTCAGAATAAAAAAAAAAAAAAAAAACGGGATTTATTTAAATTGCATGTAATTATCAATTAAATATCCAAATTCATCAGTTAAATATATTTTAATGTTGATGGATATATTGATAGACAGATTTTTTTTTTAATAAATACTGTATGTTTCGGACTATAAGCCGCACCTCAGTATAAGTCGCATCAGTCCAAAAATACATCATGACGAGGAAAAAAACATATATAAGTCACATCGGACTATAAGTCGCATTTATTTAGAACCAAGAACCAAGAGAAAACATTACCATCTCCAGCCGCGAGAGGACGCTCTATGTTTTCAATGTAGGCTACAGGAGCACTGAGCAGCATAGAGCGCCCTCTGGTGGCTGGAGACGGTATTTTTTTCTATTGGTTAATTTCTCTCGGCTTGTGTCAAATTAATTTTGATAAATAAGTCGCACCTGACTATTAAGTCGCAGGACTAGCCAAACTATGAAAAAAAGTGTGACTTATAGTCCGGAAAATACGGTAATATTGGCAAATAACCACAGTGCTTCCACATATTCAAACTATGCATGTGATTGTTTATGAGATGCCATTTGGCACAATTTTTCAGTCTTGTAGGACTGTAATATTAATTAATTCTGTGTGCAGCAATCCTACTTTATCACAGCCCTAATGTTGTATCATTATCTGGAGGCAGAATGAAACCTTTGAGGTGTGCCTAAACTGATAATACTGTTGTGGAACTGAATGGAGGCCTTGTTTTTCAGCTATGAAGGAGGCCACACTGGGCAAAGGGCAGACGGTGGTGGTATCAGGTCTGGATTCTCCCGATGGCTTAGCCTGCGACTGGCTCGGACGCAAACTCTACTGGACCGACTCTGAGACGAACCGCATCGAAGTGGCCAACTTGGACGGCACCTCTCGTAAGGTGCTCTTCTGGCAAGATCTCGACCAGCCCAGGGCGATAGCGCTAAACCCTGCTCATAGGTCAGTCCCTTCCTCTCTGCTCTCATTTCCTCTTTCTCTCATCCCCATCCTCCATTCAGTGGGTGGTCTCCACATGCGTCCTTCCACCCTTGACCCCCAGCGTTCATTAATGCATGGCCTGGTTGTTTATTTATAGGGCATTAGAACTCCCCAAAAGGGAGATTGGGATGCAACGTAGCGTTCAGGCTGTTTCCTGTTGTTGTGCGGTGTGTAGGTCCTGCATGACAAACCTCTACTCTCCTGGTGCCGTGTGTCAAGCCCGAAGTAGATTCCACTTGTGTGTCCGCTCCGACTTTGCTGGCAAGTTTGCGTGTTTATATGCAACATGTAACTTGAGTTCTGAGAGATGGCTCTCACTCGCATTACTTAAGCCCTGGCTTAAATTGTACGCACGTACTTGGCTTGAGACATGTTAGGTAATGTGAGTCACTGTCTGTGCCGTCTTATAGTTGTGGGATTGTAACAGTTTTAACAATGATATCAGCAAATACAATTTTTAAGGCTTTTTTGTCTAATTTTTGTTGTGATTTATTTGATTTTTAGCATTGCAATTCACTCCTGTCGTCTGTCACATAAAACAACATCAGTAATTATAATAACAATATTATTAATTATATTAATAAAATAATAAAAATAATATTGCATAATAAAAATTGCATAGATTTTGTTTTATATTAGATCTTTATTTTAAATATTTTTTATATATAGTATACATATTTCTCTTTTTATACAAAATAATTTTGTGTGTGTGTACTGTGTATATTTATTATGTATAAATACACACACATGCATTTTTCAGAAAATGTTATGTTTATATATGAAATATATTTATATATTATTTATAAATTAATTATTTGAATATAAATATATGCATGTAAATATTTTCAAAATATGCTGTGTGTCTTTTTATATATATATATATATATATATATATATACACACACAACAATACTCATTATGTAAACAAAAACTTTTAAATTGGATGCGATTTAATAATGTTTAATTGACAGAACTAATACACACATACGTGTATATATACACACACATACATATATGCACACACACACACACACACACACACACACATAGATATATATATATATATATATATATATATATATATATATATATATATATATATATATATATATGTATATATATATATATATATATATAAACACTGATTAATTAGACGTATAATATATTAAATATATTGATGTATTAAATTATTAATATTTAATTATACATTTCATAACTATAGAATAAGTATAATTAATGACACAATTACTAAAATAATAGATAAATATAAAAGTTCAATATTTATTAATACATTTATGTCCAATATCACATACAATTCACATTTTGTGTCTGTGTGCGTGAATATGTACATACATTTACATGTTTGTGTGTATTTATGTATACACGTATGTCAATATATACATTTGAATCTACATTAATACTATAAGAAGGCTGTTATTTTTTGTATTTGTAATACATGTTCCTTAAACTTTCTTTTTTATGTTATATGTAGAGTATGTGTGCATTTAGCATACATACATAGCATACAAGTGAACAAATATTACCTTTATAGTCTGTCAGTCTGTTTACGGTCGTGACGGCCCGAGTTGAGGTTAAAAAAAGCTAAATGCACTGCTGCTGAACTGTGCGTTTCACATTTTTATCATCCACCTAGTTGCGAACACAAGGATTTTAGCTCATTCTGTATTTATGACACCCAAGAGCTGGGAGCTTTTTCCCCAGAATGCATTTCACTTTGTGCGGTGTATGATGAAGACATTCAAAATGGAGCCAGACACAGTTCCTGGCCTGTAGCCTAAAGAAACACATCCATACCGCTTGCTTTTTTTTTTTTTCAAAACATTAGCTGCCTGTTTTGTGAAGTTCATTGCATTTAGAAGAAATTCTCAGACCGAGAGATCCGTTCTCCTGTTACACTGCAATCCGAAAGATAATGTCTGGCATTTTTGAGCAGACATACTTAATATAAGCTTCATGTGCTTTTATTTTCTTATTGTCACCGCCTGAGAGCTTTGAGTTGAGATTTACCATGGAGATCCAAGACCTCTGTCGGGCCCCTGCTTCAGATCACAGAAAGGGGGGGCTCTGCTTTTTACAACCCCCTCAGAGTGAGAGCAACCGCATGCAGGGGCCCCTGAATTATGTTTGTCTGATCTCAAGACACGTTCATTGTTTTCACATTCTCCAAAAGAGGCTTGGGAGGAGTGAAAAGATGAATTACCATCAGATGAAAAGAATGGATCTTTTTTATTTATTGCCGTGTTAAGTTTGCTGACTCTTCTTGAATTTTAAAGACCAAAAAATACTTTTGTATTTATAGCCAGGCAGGCATGGCACGTCCAAATATCTGACAAAAGTGTTTTATGTGGCGTTATATATTAAAGATGTACCTGGTATTTAACGTTTGGAGACGTTCTGCCATCTTCTGTAGACATTCCACAATCTCCTTTCTTTGGGTGGCTCCAGTTGATATTCTCTGTTGCGTGGCCAAGCGTCAGGTTTATATCTGTGAATAACACAGACAAAAGCACAACAAACTCGCTCGCACGCACTCCAGAGATGCTGACACTGGTTGTTTGTCTCCACTGACGTCTTTGCATGAGAATTTTTCTTTAATGAGATACCTATATAAATGCAGTCCATTAACCATACCTAGTTTTGGTAACAACAGCAAAAGGGAGATTTAGCAAAACATTTTGGTTATAAATATGGCAAATGTGAGAGTACTACACTCTTTATGTTAGTATTAGCCTTCTGAGGAACTCCTATAATCTAGATTTTAGCAGATGTGTTTTTAAAAATGTGCTGATAATCATATAAACATGATACACGTAATTGTATGAACTAAAGTTAACAATGTAGCCATTGCGCTAACTTCTGCTAGATGTAAGGTGAAATCTCTGTGAAATTTCAAACCAAGCAACTTGCTGTTGGTCAACGCGGCAAATTCATCTGACCAGCTTGAGCCCGTGAGGAAATTTCACCTTTTTGAAGGCAAAAATTTGCCCGTTGTAAATGTGCACCTTTTAGCCATTAAATTATACTACATAATTTATCCTATTCGATTCCTCTAGCTTTGGTGCTTTAAAGGCTATAAATGTAAACTTTCATAGACAGCTGGTCAATTAGCAGACCACTCTTGAGTTATTGTCCTTGTTACGGCATTCTGTAAAACCATTGTTCAACCGCTTCTTTGTTCTGTCAGCCATCAGATTTGGGCAGCGGTGTAATGCTAAAGTTCCTAATTGAGAAAAATGCCGTACAACCGTTGGAGCCACAGGCAGGCTAATAGGATGCTTCTCAGGGGAGGAAGGGCTGGTTGAGTTTTCATGCTTGGTCTCCCTGCTGGCATGAGATTTGATAAGTGTTTCCGTTGGCGACACGCTTGCTGTCTTAGCTTGTACGCTACAAGTAATCACGGCTTCCCTGGGCGAATGCTTCCCTTTATGCATATTTTCTGTTTTCAGTTGTCTTTTTTTTTGTCTTCATTTCCTAAAAGGTTTACTTTTTTGTGTTGATTGGACAGTTAGTTTAACTGCACATTTGTAATATAATTTCTTTAGTTGCGTCGTTATTCCCTCACAAATAGGCTAATAGGCTATACGTGACCTACAAAAACGGCTAGATTCACACATGATGCGTTACAGCATGAACAGGGCATTGTTCTGGTCAAGGAAAGCATAAAACAACTTAACCATTGCTGATAAAGGCAGTCCATACCATTTAACAGCTCACTGAAATGTCGCCAAGATAATACCACAGTTGGTCAATTGTGCTTCAGTTATAATACAAATTTTAAGTAATTCCATTTTGCAAGTTTGGTGTCTCCTTAACTATGATAGTATTGGTGTTTTGAAATGAGCAGTTTACTCAAATTGTAATTATCATCATTTACTCACTCCCATCTCTTTTCTTCAGTGTTAAAGTTGCTCTGAGAAACAGAAAACAATGAATTGTGAGTTACTTGTGTGTAAATGTATACAGTGATGTGCTTCACTCTGAAACATACAGCACATATATTTAAGTATATGAATATTTGAGATTTGAAAAGCCATATCACAATTTTGGATTGTGTATACATTAATCTTGCGGCTCCAGGTTTATGGATGAACTATTCCTTTTACACAGTGTCTTTATATATTTATTATATTTAATATTTTTAGGTTCGTATGACTAGTTTACAGTCCATTTATTTTAATGCAAATTATTGACTCCTAGTATTTCTTAAACACATTAAAAAAGCCTTTTTGCCAAAAAAAAAGTTGTTTTAGCAAATGCTTTGGTTTGGTTGCTGTGTTTTGTTTCTCTCATACGAAGTGTTTCAAGCGAGACAGGCTCTGGCAAATATAACGCTGATATGGTTTGCTTTGAAAACAGCCTGCTCTTGAAACGTTTGTTTAGTCTAACTCCAAATCCATGTTGCCTAACCTTGAGCAGCTTCCAGTCAATGCGTAAACCGTTGCAAACATCTCCATGTCATGCTGTACTATAGTTTGTTTGCTCTTTTTTTTTTTTTTTTTTTTTTTTTACTGATTGCATGTTATACTTCTTGGAAATACGGATGTGAAAACTATATATTTTCAACATCTAGTAAGGGGTTGACTGGTTGACTAGTTTTCACTTTGTTTTCTCTTGGATAATGGAAACCAGCTGACTGACGCCTGTTTTTTTTCTTCTCAGGTACATGTATTGGACTGACTGGGGGGAGGAGCCAAGAATCGAAAGGGCGGGAATGGACGGCAGCAGTCGACAAATCATTGTCCAGAAGCAAATCTACTGGCCCAATGGACTGACCATTGACCTCGAGGAGCAGAAGCTCTACTGGGCGGATGCCAAGCTCAGCTTCATCCACAGGGCCAACTTGGACGGAACGGCTCGGTCAGTTTCCTCATTCTTTCACACTTATTCTCAATCCATCTCCTTGTATTTCTTTCCCTTTCCCATTCGGATTGAAACCAAATGGTATGGAGTCTGTGGCCCAATACAAACACTCCCTGCACGTAGGCCAGGTTTGAGACCCCCTCCCTACTTCCGCCCACTCTTAACTTGAGATGACCTCCGTGCCATATACCACTGTAACCTGATCCCGCCTGGCGTTATGGGTATGATTCGGGCCCCAAAGCCAAAGGGTTACATTTCCTTTTGTGTGTGTAGGATTTCGTAGCAACTTCAATAAAGAAGGGTATGTCGGACCCTCTGCTATGTTAAGATTTGCATTGCTAGTCGATCTGCAGGAGTCGTATGGTCTGGCTAGGCCTGTAGTCCAGCAGACGTCATTGAAGGAGGAACATGTCCTATATCTAGAGACCAAAATATCATAGAGACGTGACAATTGATTCCTTCATTGTTTTGGAGTAGAACTGAATTCAATTAAGTGTTAGTCCTAGTATACCAAAAAGGCATCAGTTTAAAGTTTTTTTAATTTGGTTAAAAAGAAAATGTAAATATAATTTTCATAATCATTGAGTCTTGCATTTTCTTTAATGGCATACACATTCCTGTAGTTGTCAATCTGAAAAGGTTTCATTTTATTATTTATTAAATTGATTAAAATGTTAAATTTCCAGTTAAATGGATGCATTTATAACTTAAATTTTTAGAATTTCAATAAAGTGTAGATTAATATATATGTGATAATATATATTTTTAATTTATTATAATATTAAAATAATGGTAAATCTGAAAAGTATGATTAAATGTAAAAAAAAATAAAAAATTAATGGTTGGTTCCTTCTTTTTTCAAGTCATATCCTTCAATAAAAAAAAGTTTTTTTTTCTTCCTGTTCTTTGCTTGTTTTTCCACAAAGTTTTTATGTTTACTCTTAAGTAATAATTTACTTTGCATGGTTATACTTTGCCCACATTTGTTTTGTAACTTGAAAAACAGTGCAGAGCATTAGTGTAATTCTGTCAAAGGTCTTTTTGACTTAATCAGATGTGAGTAATAGCAGTTGTCGTACATCTGCGAATCATTAGTGCGCACTTTATTCCAGCCTTTTTATGACACTTGTGGCATTAAGAAATTAATTTTAAGGTTCTGCTGTCCTCACACAGAATTGGCTGATGAATAGACGCTTAAGAGGGATTCTGCTCAGTGTCACGTCGTAATGTAAATTTGTTAGCGCTTTTCTTCAAACACTTACACTCGGTTGTTTTTCAAATAAAAGAGCCTGGACACCTTTGTTTAATAGCCTTTTCAGTTTGCTGGCTTCAAACATCTCTTTCACTACCAAGAGTGCGTCAAAAGCTGTGAAAAATCTGTTTGTAATTACCTTTCCAGGGTGCTGACCCCCCTCCACCACTCCACCCCCATTCCGCTGTTCGTCACCCGCTATTAAAAATCAGGAGGGTGAACAACATGTCAAGTCTAACTCCTCCATGCAGACTCACGCACACTGACTCCCCCGACCTAACTGGGAAAATTTATCCCCTCTCGACCCACTACAGCTCCGTGATTGATGAGCCACGCTTCTCCGAATACTGCGGCACTACGGTTCTGAACACTTGTTGCTTTGAACCGCTCCTGTTTATTTATGTCCGGTGGTTCAGAAGTCCACCGTTCGGCCAGACAAACGCGCCACACGGTGCTCCGATGGACTCCGGGGGAACTTCACTTAATAAGGGCAGCTGTGCCGTTACAGAACAGGATGACTCCCTACTAACGACCGAAACAGATGCGGTCTTACTGGTCGATGACAGCCTGATTTGTTTAATTCCCCCCTCTTCTTGGAAAAGAAGTCCTACGGGCCCCCCAAAGGGAGGGGGTGGGGTGGTTCGGTTTCGCATGAGCTCCAGATTTCCTGAAGGGTCTAAAAAAGACCTCAGTCCTCAGTTGATGTTGCTGGCTTGTTGTTGTGGTCTTAAATTCCCTTTCTATACGCCTTTTGGAAAGGGTAATACCTGTAGGCCTCTTATGTCTTTGAAATTAAGACATGCAGGACAACCAGAGTCCCTAACTTACATTTACTGGAATGAATTCCCATATAAAGAATTCCGACTGGATTCATAAAGCAAGCTGCCTTGGAATGCATGTTCCCTGCTGAAAGGCTAGACATTCCAAGCTGGTCCAGGCTGGTTTTTACTCCTCAGTGCTGGTCTAACTTGTGAATTTTGGTCAAACAGAGGGGTGATGAATACATGAAACCAACTGACAGATATATTTTATTTAAAAAAAATTTGGAAACTGATACAATTTATTTATTTATTTAATTTTATTTTTTTTAAATAGAGCATGGCAGACAGCATTTGAGTACTAAACTAAGTTCTCTTTCATGTCTCATTGCACTTAAACTGTCAAGTACACACAAGTTTATGTTAAAAACACAAATGAGTTACAAAAACGATTATGTCTGTGACCATTGTCGCTTGCAAATACACAATGGGGTAGAAACGTGCAGATTACGGAGTGGTAATATTATTATAAGATCAAGATAAGACTTGGAAGAAGTCCGATTTTTACGATTTGTCGCCAATGCATTCTTGCTGAATAAAACAGACCTTGAAGTTTTGAGCTGTCGTGCATCATTTAAAAAGCATCTAACAACCAAAATGCAACATATGTGGGGAGTGTATTTACATATATGTGTTGATGCTTACAGGGAGGCTATTGTGGAGGGGTCCCTCACTCACCCATTCGCCCTCACTCTTTATGAAAAGACACTCTACTGGACAGACTGGCAGACCCGATCCATCCATGCCTGCAACAAATATACTGGAGAGAAACGGAGAGAAATTCTCAGCGGCATTTACTCGCCGATGGACATCCAAGTGCTGGGCCAAGAGCGCCAGCCCAACAGTGAGTGAACTCACCTCAGGAACTCACAACACTAGATGATAGATGGTTGGGTTTTTATCAAACCAGAACAAAATACACATTTTATCCCAGGACCCATGAGGTTTAAGTGCTGGCCCTAAGATTCAGACTGATTTGAAGCTCTTCTGCACATTAAATGTTCATGTTAGTGAAGGATCAGTAATCTTCAATGTTGGGCTCAGGTCAGTTTCCCTCAAGAGATCCTTCACATTCCATGTTTAATTTTTTAGGTCATTCTTTCAGCACTTACTGTACTGTCTCTTTGTAAAAGTGTCGGCCTTTTGGCCCGTGAGGCAATCTGGGGAGAATAGTTCTCAGGGAATGAAATTTTTCAAGTGTTCTGCATTCCACTCTGAACAAATAAACACAGTCCCTCAGTGGAGACGGGGAACAGTCCCAGCACGATCCCACCCCCACCTTAGTCTGTGTGTGTGTGTGTGTGTGTGAGGATGTGGGTGTGGATTGCTCCGAAACATTTAACAGCCTGCAAAATCCCCACTAGGTAAATGTTTGTTGTGTTGGAGGTAAGATGATAAAGAAAGGATGAAGCAATCATCATGCAAACAAACAGTGAAGATGGAGACTAGTGATTTCAACCAAGGTGGTTCAAGCAGGTTCCAGTGGGCACTTGGGAAAAGTTTTAGCATTAGCCTTCAAAAAAAAAAGTTTTGTTAAACTTGAATATCTAATATAACAGATAAAAGCAATTATAAAATATTTAGAATACTGCTGATGAAATAAAAAGAAAAAATATATAAAATATAGTGAAAATTGTTAACGTTTTTTTTTCATGCACAAGAGTCTCAGTAAGACTGAATTTATTTAATCAAAAATTTAGTAACAGAATAATGTGAAATATTACTGCAGTTAAAAAGTAGTTGTTTTTATTTTAATATGTAATTAATTCCTGTGATGGAAAATATGCATTTTCAGCAGGCATTACTCCAGTCTACTTGATATTTCAGAAATAATAAAATGCTTTTATTCTTATTAATGTTTAAGAAAAGTTGTGTATGCTTTTATACTAATATATACAAATGTCTATATTGTCACTTTTGATCAATTCAGTGCATTCTTGGAGAATAAAATAATTCATTTATTAAAAAACTAAAATAAAATATTAAAAAACTAAACCCAAAGTTTTTAATAATAGTATAAATGTAAATTAATTTATTTAATAATTATTTTTTTAATATATGTATTTATATTATTGCAGTTGCATAGTCAAGCATTATACTTTGTCCTCACAAATGTGCCTGTATTGGTATTTAGTGAATTTCCTCATGTGTCCTTGAGCCGTGGACCAGTTATCAGTCAGTGAGATGGGCAGACACCACATCTGTGAGCAGCATGGATAACAAGTGTTGGGTCAGGGCCGTCTGTGTTTTCCTGATGGAGCAGATGCGTTTTCTGAGAGGCTGCGACGAGCAGAGCGTGACCTGGTGGAAATGGAAAAACCTGTTACAGGAAATAAAATGTTTTGCTGCCACCTGCTTTTATTCAAGGGTTGCAGTTTTGTTTAGGAACTGAGCAGGGCTTTTCTAATTTGTCGTGTCACAGATGAAAAGGAAGTTCATGGCCATTTGGTGCCAAATAATGCATCGTGTGATCGAAATCTCGAAAATAACACGTCAAGTCAATTAAAAGTAAAGTAAAATCACATATTAGATTACATCTCCTAGACATCAGTGTTAATAAATTAAGTTCCTTGTGAGATTTTCAGGTTTGCCTAAAATTTAGCACAGCATAACTAAGACACAAAAAATTAACTTTAAAGTTTCCTGAGCAATAAAAGAGTAAGCTTAATGCATTCAAGCAGTGGTTATTTATATACCAGACCTGTATTTACAATATAATTTAGTGCTCTGACACATTAATCACCCTATCTGATTAACTTTCTCTAATTAAGGTGGGGATTTGGTGAAACATTCACACACTCTATAGATGACTGTGTTTTCTGGTAATTTTTTAACCAAGAGGTCATTGCTCTTTGCAGTAATGTTAGGTAAACAGCAGTTTTATAGCTTTTCTCTTTCCCTGTCATTGCTCCACAGTTCAAACTCCATGCAGTGAAAGAAATGGAGGCTGTTCCCACCTGTGTCTCCTCTCTCCCGTGCCGCCCTTCTATAGCTGTGCTTGTCCAACTGGGGTTAAACTCAAAGAAGATGGAAAGACTTGTCGACCAGGTAAAAAGAAAACATGTTTAAATGCTAAAAAGACCCAAAAAGTATATGGTAGATGGACAGACAGACAGACAGACAGACAGACAGATAGATAGATATGGCTGCTTCTCTATGAAGAGCATGGAATGGTTTTGTTTCATTTGTAATTTTATTATGATGTTCTTGCTCTCAAGCGTAAAATTAGATTTTTATGAACTGTGGCCTTTCATGGGCTGGTTTTGGTATGAGGATTGGCATACTGTGCATCTATAAAACATTAGCATGCCGTCCTGCACAGAAGACCATGACAGAGACTAATGTTTGACAGATGGTGGTTCATTTAAGTATACTATTTAGTCAAAATCACTCTCCTATGATTCTGCAATCATGAATAATAACGGTTTTCCTCAACAGCTGACACAATTAGCTTCTATTTCTCTTTGTAATGAGAATTTTAGTCTAGATGAAGAGCTGGTAGACCTTTGGTGGTCCCATGTCAAGGTCGCCTTTTAGGGGCTGACAGGGTCAGTCCAGTGTTTGTGTGTTAAGGTCCAGTTCAGTTTGGTTGAATTACTCAGTGGTTTGTATACATTCCCTCATCTCCTTAAGGAATGCCCCTTTGCTGGTTTTTAAATTGGTAGTCATTAGGGGGTCCTTGGGAATACCAAGGAATTAAAAAATGTTATTTGCCAGGTCTGGAAAAGTCATAGCATTAGATAAAATCTTGAGCATGATCCCTTCAAATAAAAAATGTCACTTTTAATAAAAATAAGTATTGGAAATTGTTGGTGAAAATTTTTGGGTTGTGTAGTAATTGTAGCAATGTAAATTGTGGACGACAGAAAATTTTTTGCATATTAGTATGTCCAAAAAGACTTTTCTTGTTCAAAATGCAATTGACTAATTTGAACGCAGTTGTCCTTTTTATTCTTAATGAGGACGTACATTAAGTATTAAGAGCTTCTCTAAAATCAGGCTTCCCCCCCTGGCTTGCTTGAGGTTTTTTTTATTTCCCAGCCTCTCCAGAACAGACTTGACCATTGTATCTGTGCACCCAGCCTGTTAATGACAGACTGCTCTTTTATTAGGAAAAAATACATTCACCCCTTCCCAAGTTGCTCTGCCTTTCTACTTGAATTTATAACTCCTTCAGATTGGAGGCAGTGTATTCCCAGGCCAGGAAACAATGAGAAGCATTCTTCAGGCATTCATTCCAGTGGCGCAATTGAAACATGGAGCTGTCCAGTGTTGCATTAGAAGAGGACAGGGGAGGTTGTCTGGCCAAATGAAACATATTCCCATTGACCTCAGGATTAAGCAACTCTCCAGAAAAGTTTACAACTAATCAGAACAAACAATAGCCCATTGTACTGGACTTTCATTAGCTGCAATGCAAGGGCACGAGTGGCTCCAGTAGGACAAAGGATTAGCATGAGCAAACGTCCACACCTCATACTTGTTTAGCTTGGATGGCTAAATTGAAGGCATTTGTTTTGGTTTAGTCAGACGTCCACTTACT
>NC_039267.1:4681180-4721397 GCF_003368295.1 Carassius auratus | reverse complement strand
TTCTCAACAGCCCTGGAGGGGAAAAAGAAAGATTATTTCCCGATATTCAGTGTGCAATATGCTTCTGTTGCCGTTTTCTTCACAGCGCACCGATACAACAAACAAGAGAATTCGTTAATGAATCGTTCTTATGAGTCAGATCATTTACAGTGAATCAGTGGAACCGGTTCACAGCACCGGTCAGAATGATTCATTCACAAATCTGAACAAGCGGTCCGATCGTTTCTGAGCTTCAGCATATTAAATATGGCAGTTTTATATCATCACACTAACGACACATTGTTGGGTTTTATTAATATTGTTTGGTTTTATTTGGGATTACATTTTTTATTCAAATCATGGATTAGGTACGTTTTTAAAGCGGTTCTTTTAAACTAACAATTCAAAAGAACCGATTCAAGAAAAGATTCAGTCCTCCCATCACAGATGTTGTCCGTCCCACAACAGCAACGATGAATTCAAATGGTTCCGGGGTCACCTTCCGGCTATTTTGCATTCTGCCTTATTAAAACATTACAGCTGGTCAGCATAACATTAAGTCTCTATTCATAAACGTAATCTTGCATCCTAGCATAAACTTTAACATACAGCGTTAACACGAACAAAATGTTGACGTTCGTATTGAAGCTTCAAATGAACTGTTATCCTGTCGTGTGCTACAATAATTCGTCCAAAAGCGTTATAATATAACAACAATTTACCCATATAACCTGAAACAGCGACAGTCACATATTATGCGTAATACTGACGTTTTAGTATGAATATGTACATCTAATCACCGTTCTTGAATAATATTAATGAAGTTCCGGTATGTTTTGTGAGGATGTCAGTTATGTGTTATTCAGGTTCCCGTTCGGCTGTCGGAGGTTTCGGTGGTCACTGATCCCAGCCCCTAATAAAACACACTATGTGTTGGGCCACCCTCGCCTGTCGACTCCCCTAAATGCGCTGCAAACGCCGAAAAGACTTATCGGGTTTTTGCCGGAGCAGCCCAACAGAGATCCGGAGAGTTGGCAGTGTTTTTGTAGGCAGTGTCCAGGGGGTGCGGCCTACCGAGACCGCGGATCGGTGCGAGGATTTACGGCCTTCAAAAACACCATAAGTTTTTTATTATTAAACTTATATTTCCAAGAATGACCATGCGTGGAACCCGCTTATGAAAAAGGTAATATGCATATCTGAACAAAATATATCAGGGTTTGTGTGTTGCAAGGCTAATGTTAGCCTGTTAGCCAGCTTGCAAATTATCGTTAGCCATTTTGCAAAGCTGTGTGCTCGTATTTTATCCCAGGTGTCTTGAAAACCCGCCGGTTTTATAATCTGTTGGGTTCTGTGTTGGACATTAATACTTGTGCTAATTTTATGTAACGTTACAATTTTTTCGGCTTTTAAGAACCGCGATAAAAACACACACACACACACACACACAAATAATAATAATAATAGTGTGTTGCGCGAGTGGTGTGTAAACAAATATGCGTCGATGTGTTATTACATTTTCTTAACCGTGCATGCGTGGTTTGGTACACAGGCTATTAATGTGGTGACTGAGACAATAGAACTGTCTCAAAAAATAATTTAGAGTTTCCTACCTGGACAGCATTTTGGGTATCATGCATTTCTGAGATGCATCAAAATGCTATTTGTTGGCAAGACAGTCCATCTCGCTATCCAAAATGAAACCTGATGTGTAGCAGACGTTGATGCCCGCTTTCCTGCATCACCTGCAGTATTTTTAAACTCATGTTGGTTTAAATAACCAGCTTTCTCTGGTCAATTTTAATGATTCAAGCTACTGTCAATGTCAGGGCTCTTATTGCTGAACAATATGGCTATTTTATTGTGTTCCTTTCACACCAGTAGATATTTTTTATTTTTTTGCTATACTATGTGCACACACATTTTAATTTCAGCTATATTTTCTATATACCAGAAAATATATTTTCCATACCATCTTGATTTTTATTTTATTTTTGACAACAAAAAATAATGAATTATGTCATTTTTAACCTAGTCTTACTGATGTTTCCAAAAATAAGTTCCCTTATCGAGTCGGTCTCTCGACATTACGTATGGGGAAATCCATTTCCTCGAAATTATGAAGTCTGATTGAATAACTCCTTTGCTTGCAAATAGCCAATGGCGCCCTCGCCCTCACCTGATTGGCTGACAGCCATCAATATAGGTGACGGTGGGCGCCAAAACCCTCAGAATCTTTTTTCTTCACTTGAGTCTGGTTTCGCCGTGGATTCACGCATACAGAGCGGAAAATTGTGGAAAATTATCCCCTCTCGCGTTCCGGTGATTTTACTTTTAAAATGTCTCTTTGCCGCATGTGTGGTGGGCCCATTGATTTCCCGGACGCACACGAGCAGTGTGTGCTGTGCCTGGGTCGGGCTCACGCAGAGGCGGCATTCGAAGGATCCGGATGTTGTGCCTGTGAGGAGCTTCCCATCAAGATCCTTCGTGCAAGGCTGGCCGTTACCCGTAACGGTGGCCCTGTATCTCCTGCCTCTCCCCCGTCCGCCGCCGTCGAGCCGCGAACCGGGAGACTGCAGAGAGCTCCGTCGACTGATTCTGTCGAGGTACTGGCGTCGGCCCAACGCCCACGCCACCCTAACGTGGAAGATCCCCTCTCATACTCTGAGGCCAGTTACCGCCCTCCACTAGAAGCGCGGGAAATGGTCTCGTTTGGATATGACGAGGACGACGCCATGTCTACTAATGCCTCAGACCCGGGAGCGTGGTCCGAGGCCCCGTCTGAAGCCGCCCCCGCCTCGCTGGATGCCGAGCTTATGGCGATCCTCACGGAGGCGGTGGCAGATATGGAATTGGAGTGGACAGCCCCCAAGGAGCTGCCGTCTAAGAGATGGATGGACGGTTCTTTCCTCGGCGCGGGCCGCCAGGCTGAAGCCCCGCATAGACCCGCGCCTTTTTTCTCTGAGGTCCACGAGGAACTCACCCGGTCATGGCGCTCCCCTTACTCAGCCCGAGCCCATGCACAGGGGACCCAGCTGCTGACGACGGTGGAAGGGGCGGAGAAATTGGGATACGCGCGACCGCCTCCCGTCGAGGATGCTATCGCGGCCCATCTCGCGTCTTCTCCCGGCTGGAAAACCGCCTCTTTGCCTTCTAAGCCATGTCGAGCTACTGCTCACATCGCTGAGAAGGCGTACATATCTGCTGGACATGCAGCATCTGCCCTCCACACGATGGCAATCCTGCAGGTCTTCCAAACTCGGCTCCTTGGGTCCCTGGATGAGGGAAGCCCGGACCCAGAGTCGCTCAGGAAGCTGCGCACGGCGGCGGATCTCGCTCTCGCGGCGTCGAAAAAGATAGCGCAGGGAATCGGCCGCAATATGAGCAGCCTTGTGGTCCTGCATCGCCATCTGTGGCTGACGCTGTCCGGCATGCGCGATGCCGAAAAGAGGCAGTTCCTGGATGCACCGGTGAGCCCCACCGGTCTTTTCGGTGTCGCGGTGGAATCTCTGTCGGAGAAATACGCCGAGACCGTCAAGCAGTCTAAGGTGATGCCTCATCTTTTGCCGAAACGGTCTCAAGCCCCCCCTGCAGCGAGGTCCAGATCTTCTTCGGCACAGCGACAAGCGGGAAATACCAGGCGCGCGTTCCCGAGCGCGGCAGAGCGTCGTGAGCCAGAGCCACCATTCCGCCAGAGGCAGCCCAGGAAGCCCCGTTTTGGTCCGAAACCGGCCTCTAGCAGCCAAGGGCGCCCGGCTGGCAAGAAGGAGCAGCGTTCCTGATGCTCGTGCCAGGGGGAGCGCGGGACGTGTTCGTCGGACCCGCGGCGAAAAGGGCGTGTTCCCGCCCAGAGTTTGTCAAAGATGTGAATGTTGTGAGAATGAAACCGCTATGTTCTGTTTCAATAAACATGCATTACATGCCTCAGCAAAAGAGCTTTCTTCCTCCCTCTACTATTACCCGCTACATAAGCGAAGCCTCTCCTCCGAGAGACGCTTCGCAAGGCGGAAGCTCGGGGAAACCCGAGGAGGTGACTATGTATGTTCCCGTGCAAGAAGCCGCGAACGAGTCACCTGTCACTCATATAGCGGTCAACGCTTCCCCAGTGGCTGGCGCGCACGCCCCGCCGCAGCATGCATTAATACCCTCCGTATTGAGTCATCTCAGCGCGTGGGCGACGCTCCCCGCGGCATCTTATTGGGTGATCAACACGATAAAACGCGGCTATACACTCCAGTTCGCTCGCAGACCACCCCGCTTCGGCGGTGTGATTATGACAGAAGTGTCAGAACAGAGCGCCCCGCTGCTACGAGCAGAAATATCCTCTCTCCTGGCCAAACAAGCAGTAGAGATAGTGCCCGTGGAACGGAGAAATTCCGGTTTCTACAGCCGTTATTTTCTAGTTCCGAAAAAGGACGGAGGTATGCGCCCCATCTTAGACCTGAGATTACTGAACAAAGCGCTCGCGAAACGCACGTTCAAGATGATAACTGTGAAGCAGATCCTCGCGCACATTCAGCCCGACGATTACTTCATTGCAGTGGATCTAAAGGATGCTTACTTCCACATCCAGATAGCCCCACATCACAGGCGCTTCCTGCGTTTTGCATTCGAGGGTGTGGCGTACCAGTTCAAAGTGTTGCCGTTTGGGCTCGCTTTGGCTCCCCGTGTATTTACAATATGCATGAATACAGCGCTCGCTCCCCTGAAGCTCAGTGGAATGCGCATACTGAATTATCTCGACGACTGGTTAGTCATCGCACGGTCGAGAAGCGCTCTCGAGGAACACAAACACAGACTCCTCGCCCATCTGACAGGTTTGGGGCTGTCTGTGAACATTCAGAAGAGCACACTGCAGCCGCGCCAATATATCACATTCCTGGGTATGATACTGGACTCGCGCTCTATGACCGCGAAGCTGTCAGAGCCGAGAATCCAGTCGATTCAAAATACACTAGCCCTCTTCGTTCAAGGCAGAGCTATCCCCTTAAGAACGTTTCAGAGGTTGCTCGGTCTGATGACGGCCGCAGCCTCCGTCTGCAGACTGGGCTTGTTACACATGAGACTGCTTCAACACTGGTTACAGAGCCGAGTGAAGCCGCGGGCGTGGAGAGCGGGAACGGAACGCCTTATCATAACGCGTTCATGTCTCGAGACTCTGGCGCCTTGGTTCGGCACGACCATATTCGAGCAGGGTGCTGCTATGGGCAGAGTGGTCAGACGTGTAGTGGTCACTAGGGATGCTTCACTATCAGGCTGGGGAGCCCTATGCGATGGCAGACCAGCATTCGGTACGTGGACAGGGGACCAGACGCGCTGGCATATAAACTGCTTGGAGATGGAAGCGGTTCATTTAGCGCTGCAGAGTTTCCTTCCGTTTGTGAAACACCGTCATGTTCTCATCAGAACGGACAACACGGCGGTGGTGGCGTACATCAATCACCAGGGAGGTTTGCGTTCGCGATCCCTGCAGGGATTAGCGAGACAGCTGCTGTTATGGACGGACAGGGTACTTCTGTCGATTCGAGCAGTGCACGTACCGGGCAGTTTGAATTGCGGAGCGGACATGCTGTCCAGGGACGGCATTGTACACGGAGAATGGAGGCTCCATCCGCAAACGATAAATATGATCTGGAATCTGTTTGGCAAAGCGGAGATCGACCTCTTTGCGTCGCAAGAGAACGCCCACTGCCCTCTGTACTTCTCGCTGACAGCATCCCCCCTGGGGGGAGACGCGCTGTCGAGCCGCTGGCCAAAGGGACGGAAGTATGGTTTTCCCCCTGTCAAGTTAATGCCGCTGGTGCTGCAGAAGATCAGGGAGGAGAGATGTGCGTTGATCCTGGTAGCACCCAAATGGCCCAACCAGCCGTGGTTCCCGGAACTGGTGAACATGTCGCGGCTTCCCCCGTGGCGGATCCCGCCGAGAAGGGACCTCTTATCCCAGGCGAGGGGCACCATATGGCACCCCAACCCAGAGCTTTGGGATCTGCATGTGTGGCAGATCAGCGTGGAGTATATCAGCGAGTGCTGCAGACAATAGCAGAGGCTAGAGCCCCTTCGACGAGGCGTTTATACACTCTGAAGTGGAAAGTATTTGCTAACTGGTGTGTTTACAAAAATGAGGACCCCAGGAGTTGCGATATCTCCATTATTCTGACCTTCCTACAGGAACGTCTGGATGCTGGCAGTACCCCATCTACAGTGAAAGTCTACGTGGCCGCTATCGCCGTTTTTCGTGACTTGCTAGACGGCCATTCAGTGGGGAGGCACCCCCTGATAACGAGCTTTCTTCGGGGAGCTAGGCGGCTTAATCCACCCCGCCTTCGTCAGATGCCGGTCTGGGACCTGTCATTAGTGCTTAGTGCGCTGTCCAACCCACCTTTTGAACCAGCCGAGTTAAGCGACCTTAAAGTGCTCTCATTTAAGACGGCGCTACTGCTCGCGCTAGCTTGCGGGAAACGAGTGGGAGACTTGCATGCCCTGTCAGTGAACAGCGCGTGTATGCAGTTTGGACCGGACGATTGTATGGTCAGACTTTTACCCAAACGCGGTTATTCGCCTAAAGTGCTCTCAACGCCGTTCAGAGCTCAGATAGTTACAATTCAAGCATTTTGCCCCGAGGAGGACAGTAATTCAGTGTCTCAGAAGTGCGCTTTGTGCCCCTGCGTGCCCTGCGTGCGTGCCCTGCGTGCATATGTGAACAGAACTAGCCAGTTTCGAACTTCAGAGCAGCTTTTCGTCTGCTACGCGGGTGCCAAGAAGGGCAGCGCGCTGTCGAAGCAGAGGCTATCACACTGGATAGTGGAGGCTGTGCGACTAGCTTATGCTTCCCGGGGAACCGCCTGCCCAATCGGGGTGCACGCCCACTCCACAAGGAGTTTGGCGTCGTCATGGGGTTGGGCGAAAGGTATGTCTATTCAGGACATTTGTTTCGCAGCGGGCTGGTCGTCTCGCAACACGTTTGCGAGATTCTATAATCTGGACATTCCCTCGTTCGCATCACATGTGCTGTCAGTGCAGGAGGAGGGAGTTGAGCAGTCTTTGGACTAAACTATGGGCACGCCCTACCTAGCGCGTGCACTAGCCGTGGTTCTTTCTACCAGGTCAGCGTCAGTTATTGTTGTAATAGCTGCGGTTGAGGTATTCATTCACTATCTAATGTGGTCCCTTTATTATGCCCGCATTATAAGCCGGCAGTGTATTCCCAAGCACCAACATATTGCTGCATTTTCCCCATATCACACCAGTTTTGCTTATCTGGGTGCACTGGATTACGATGGTGTAAGAGCTGATTTGGCTCTGTGCCAAGAGGTGTTTCAACCAGGTCCGGTACCCGACCTAGAGCTAACGCGCTGTAAGAGCTAGTGCTTATGCTCTTCTGTGGCTCGATGCGAGCTGGGCCGGACAGTATTTCCCACACGGCGGGGGTTTTATTGTTCCCCATACGTAATGTCGAGAGACCGACTCGATAAGGGAACGTCCCCGGTTACTCACGTAACCTTAGTTCCCTGAGAGGAGGGAACGAGACATTACGTAACCTGCCGTGTGGAAAAACCTTCCAGCCTCATTACTCTCGTTCAGTGGAAGATTCTGAGGGTTTTGGCGCCCACCGTCACCTATATTGATGGCTGTCAGCCAATCAGGTGAGGGCGAGGGCGCCATTGGCTATTTGCAAGCAAAAGAGTTATTCAATCAGACTTCATAATTTCGAGGAAATGGATTTCCCCATACGTAATGTCTCGTTCCCTCCTCTCAGGGAACTAAGGTTACGTGAGTAACCGGGGACGTTTTTATATCTGTTTCAATAAAACAAGTTTACACTTCAAAGGTGATACAAAAGTGCTTCTTAGACTTATTAAATTCTACTCTGAGGTGGCATAAATACATTAAAGGCTTAATTTAGCCTGTTTATTGCACCATTGTATCTTAACACTGAATTTTAAATGGGTACAAAGCAGCCTTAACTTGGCAGTGTAAAAAAAATGCCTTTTGTCAGCGGGTTAGATAATGTTACACTGGAAAGATTTAAATCAGCAAATTATGTAATGATAATACTCATTTTAATATTACGTTTAAATTTGTATGTAAGTGTAAAATGTCATGTACAAGATCAACTAATGTACGATGTACAAGATCAACTAATGTATGATGAGGCATTGATTGTTCCATCAACTGGCTCAAAACTGTTTCACAATCATCCTTGTTGTGAAGCCCTGCAGTGTGAATGCCCCTAAAGATATTTGGAGTGTTTTATTGGACGTTTTTTTATCCAGTTTTCTTGTTTTTCTCTTTTAGGGCTGTACCAAGGTGATGAAAAGGATCAAGCTCCTTTGCACGTTTGGCTGATGCTCACATCCATGTCAGTTCGCTGCTATATCAAACCACAAAGTGTTCCTGAAAACATTATTACATATAAGTAGTTTTTTTCTTCATTTGTCATTCTCACGAGCTGTCAAAATAAGTTCCTCTTTGCCTCCCCACCTTTCCCATCGTGGGCAGTCCAACAATCCCTTCCACTTAAATTCACCTGGAAAGAGGTTGAACTACGGCACAAAGCTGAATCCATACAGCCGAGCCCGGATGACGGAGGCATGGCAGCAGCATGCTGTTGCCCCGCCTCCAGTTGTGCACACCATCCCACCAGGGGCGGACACACTGGGCTGCACCGTCTACGGCATCGTTCTCCAGCCAGACACGGCATTGCAACAACAACAACAACAGCAGCAACAATCCCAGCAGCAGCAGCAACAACAACAGCAGCATCACAATCAGCAGCACAACCAGCAGCAGCATGCGGCACAAGCGCAGCAACCCTCCTTGCATGTCGGGAGCGAAGGAGGACACAAGTGTGGTGCGTGTGGCCATGACATCTCCCATCTGGCTAATCCTCATGAGCACCAGTGCATGGTGAGCCAAGACCGTTCATTTCAGTGCACGCAGTGTCTGAAAATCTTCCACCAAGCCACTGACCTGTTGGAGCACCAGTGTGTACAGGTGGAGCAGAAACCCTTTGTGTGCGGGGTGTGCAAGATGGGCTTCTCCCTGTTAACTTCTCTAGCGCAACATCACAATGCCCATAACAGCGGCAACCCAATGAAGTGCTCCATATGTGAAAAAACATATCGGCCGGGTTCTGGAAATGCCACACCAACTTCGTCAACGGCCACTCCAGGGCAACCATCCACCGACGAAGCGTCATCCAGTGGCAGCGCTGCCGTTGGGACATCAGGCCAGCCTACTTTCGAGCCTTCGCAACCTGACAGGCCCTACAAGTGTTCGGTGTGCTCCAAGGGCTTCCGTCACTTATCTGAGCTCACCCGTCATGAACGAGTCCACACGGGCGAGAAGCCTTTTAAATGTGAAACTTGTGACAAAAGCTTCAGCCAGTCCTCTCATCTAGCCCACCACCAGCGTACCCACAGCTCCGAACGGCCGTTCAAGTGTGCGGTGTGTGAGAAGAGCTTCAAGCACCGATCTCACCTAGTCCGTCACATGTACGCCCACTCAGGTGAGCACCTGTTCAAGTGCAACCTTTGCGAGTTGCACTTCAAAGAGTCTTCCGAGCTCCTCCACCACCAGTGTCAGCCGCAAGGTGCTCGGCCGTTTCGCTGCGCCACTTGCGGGAAGGGCTTCAAGCGTCCGTCCGACTTGAGACAGCACGAACGCACCCACTCGGAGGAACGCCCATTCCACTGTGAAGACTGCCAGATGAGCTTTAAACAACAGTATGCCCTGGTGCGCCACAGGCGAACGCACAAGCCCTCCGCCGACCGCCCCTTCAAATGTAACCTGTGCGACAAGGGCTTCCTGCAGCCGTCCCACTTGTTGTACCACCAGCACGTTCATGGCATGGACAACCTTTTCAAATGCGCCTCTTGTGGAAAGGGCTTTAGCCAGTCCGGGGAGCTGCTCCGTCACAAATGTGGTGAGTCGACCTCGCCACCCACAAATCCAGACAAGCCCTACAAGTGCGACGTTTGCGGAAAGGCCTACAAAAAGGCCACCACGCTACAGCGGCATCAGAATTCCCACTGCACCGAGAAGCCTCTCAAATGCTCACTGTGTGACCGACGCTTCCTGTCCTCCTCAGAGTTCGTGCAGCACCGATGCGACCCATCCCGGGAGAAGCCCTTGAAGTGTCTGGACTGCGAGAAGCGTTTCAAATACTCTTCGGAGATGCAGCGACACAGGCGTGTCCATACTGGCGAGAAGCCCTACAAGTGCGCCAGTTGCGACAAGGGCTTCAAGCAGCGTGAACACCTGGCCAAGCATCAAAGCGTGCATGCAAGAGATGCCCAGTTTAAATGTGTATGGTGTGGAGAGCGATTCACTGATCTAGGAGCCCTTCAGGAGCATACTGTCCAGCACACAGCTGAGGGTGGGGGGTACCCTGTGTCCTCTCTCATTCAGTAATTTGTGCCCCTGATTACCATTTGCAAAGGTATTATCAATCACCGCAAACTACTCCAGTCAAATGAATTCTTACAAGGCCCAGTAACCTCATAATACCTCATTTTCTTCTAAACACATGCATATGGTCAACTAGTTGTTATTCCCTTTTTGATATCAAGAGGCATACTTTAATTGGATTTTATTGGCAAAAAGTTATCGATCTCTATCTAAATCCTGGGAAGAGGCAGGGGGAGATCTCCAAACTCTGTCCCAGATAGCACTGTGATCCTAGTCCCGTAGGTCGGTATTTGCCCTGCATGGTGGCTCCTTGACCCAACGTGGCTCACAATGCCCCCATCAGATCTCTAGAGCACAAGACAAAAAAACAATTCTGCAACTAATTGTTCAGGCTTGATTCTATCATATTCTTTCATTTTGGTCGTACCTAGAATGGTTGAAATACTGCTTACTGTGTGCCTCTATGTTAACAGCTATTCTGATCACTAGCCTTGCCTCCAGTATGAGTATGTTTTACACACATTTAGAGCAACTCTGGCAGCCTACTGTGCGCATTTAGTTCACCCCAAAGCTAATGACAAAACAAAAAGGGGGACAAATTTGTGCTGTTGAAACTGTCTTGTCTATGTCAGTGTTGACCTTCCCCTCATTGTGGCAACTAATGGTATGTACCAAAAACCATCACTGTACTGTACCAGAACTTAAACGGGGCAGATCATTAACCAGCAGAAGTATAACGACCTCAGACGGTCTCTACATTTCACTGAGATTATACATAAATATATAGAATCTATATAGAAATGTAAACCTCAATCTTGTATACAAACAGTTCATATTAACACAGGAATCAGTACAGCTGTCCTGAAAATTGCCTAAAAAAAAACCTGCAAAGGCTTCCTGTATTACTGTATGTACATAGTATGGATGCAACTTGTTTACCAGTCCTGTCATTAGATATTGCGTTGTCTTTTTTAAACTGCACCACAATTTTATAAGTAGCTTTTCATGTGAAGGTCTGATTCATATATTCTTTAAGTTTTGTTTTCCGATTTGCCTTTTAAATTAATTTCAGCCTCTTTGTAGATGTAGTTTGGATTGTTATTGGTGTGTTCAGGGTTGTGTGAAAGTTGACTGTTTTTATAAAGGTTTTTACCCCTTGTCCGGCCACCCACTCCACCATACAGGACTCTTGTAGGCCTACTTGTACAGTACCCTAAGTGTCATTCTTCCTCTGCTGTTTAGATTTATCCACGTGTCTGATCTGCCAACACCGTGTCCTGCCTGCAGTCATTTGCCTTTCGCAACATGACGGCGAGTCATTTATTGTTATTCTTTTATAAAAACCATAAGATCAAAGACTTTCAAAATGGATTTTCAGTTCCCCCCAGAATCAAGGAGGGAAAGTGATTGTTTGGGCCTCTAAGGCCTTGACTTAAATGCACGTCATTCTGACGTTTTTGTTCGTGAATGTCTGTGTTGCATACTCATCAAATAATAACCAGTATGTTCTTTTGAAAAGGTTTTTTAAACTGACACTTACTACAATCGTAGTATATACATGTACATGTTTTAGAGGGAACAGGTTGATTTATACTACTGCGTCAGACCTAAGGTGTAGCCTTTACGCTGTAGGCTATGCATCAGTTTTCATTTATACTTTTGCATCGTTGTCTGCATCGATGTGCAGTACACGTCCACGGTCATGTTGCTGGTGTAGCCCGCAGTACTGTGACAAAAGTCGAAGTAGAAGCAGCTCATCGGAGAAGCATAATCGCTGTGACGTGGCAAATTAATTTTAAATAATTATTTAAAACTACAAAAGGAGACAACAGTGGAACAGAACAAGATTGCATTATTTCAGTCTCCACAAGGACTTGTATCACGGCAGATCAACATTGTTTGTCACGGACAACTACTGATGTATAATACTATGTAGTATAATAAATAAGACACTTGTTCTTTGCTTTGTTTTATTTTACATAAAAAGGCGTAACATTATTATATATTAAAATGCACCTAAACACACAAAACTCAAGTATATGAAGGGAGGGGTTCAAGCAGACCAATCATAGTGCTTGTTGTCCGCGTTGAATTGACGTACTGTTAGATTTTTGGAGAGGTGCACATCAGGCTACGGCATAAAAAAGTGCATCTACGCGTTGGCTACAGCGTAGGTCTGATGGAGTAGTATAAATCAGCCTTAAGTGGTACTCATTCAAGAGTAATCTTTGGATTTTCAATCACATACTCTACTTTTTTAATATTAGAAGAAGCTACCACATTTGTATTGGTTTATAAATCTGAATTTGAATAGAACAAGCTGTCCAAGTTTTGATTTGCAGAGGGGCTTTTTTTTTTACTGTAGGCATTCAATCAGTGAGCAGTTGGATTTGGCAACTATGTTGTGTTTTTTATGTTTTCACGTTTATTACTTTTTTATTAATATTGTTTAAAATCTCTATATAAATATCTATATACTTGGCAGACGTGTCAGGACCACAGGAGAACGTTAAGATTGATGACCTTCCTCTATGGTTTTGAGACCCCTCCACCCCGTGCATGCCTGCTGTGTTAGTTCCCGTAATCTGTTCCAAGTATCTGCACTTCCGAGTGCACATATTTCACCTTGATTTTTTTTCAAATTGTAGATTGTGAATGAGCTAGTAAGAAAACTTCATGTGGCGGTTGATGTGATATTCATGCTTAAATATCTGTATGTAGCATTTAATACACACAGCACTAACTAATAAACCTTTTCATAATGCATTCTTGTGTCATTTTTATGTTCATTTTATTTTTCTGCATATTGATGCATTTGTTTTAAAATATGTGGTTTACTTTGACCTCATCTTGGGTATTGAGATTATTTAGGACGTGTTTAGTTTTTGTTGTTTCAGAATCCATACAATCCAGCATCTACGGCTGCATATCGTGTAGGAACTGTTCTGGCTCCAGCAGTGATCCGAAGTTTGTCCCAGGATTTTGAGTATGTTTTTAGTGCCATCTGGAATAATAATAATAAGGTCATTAAAAACCACAATTCTGGAAATAAAAAAAAAAATTATACATATACTTTAAGAATCCTTACCTCTGCAATCTCCACCTTGCGTTCCCATTCTTTAACACTCTTCTTCAGCTGAACATGAGACTCCTTAACTTTGATGTATTGTAGTACATGTGGTACGTGAAAATCGGCCAACTGGGCCCTCAACTTCCTGTTCAGAACCTCTGCCTTGTTTCGTTCCTGTCAGGAAAAAAAATCTTATTATGGCTTTCGGCCAGTGGAGTAGTACCACTCCAAATAGTACAAAAGTCTTTTAGTCTGTTTTTGTTGTTTTTAATAATGGTCGATAGATTACCAGAATTGTAATATTTATTTATTTACTACCATGATGTTGGGTTCTGAAGTGCATATAAGGAATTTCATTATCCTGACCTCCTCTGCTTGCTTGGTCTCCTCCTCAAACTTCATCAGTAATTTCGCCCGTAAAGCTGTGTCACTGCTCAGCATGTCTGACTCATGTGTCAAGGTCTGAAGCTTCTCCTGCACGATTAAAATATTGAAACATGATCCTGTAGACACTCACAGTTTTAGGTCAAAGACAAAACAGTTGATGTCTTAAGCTTTCAGGACCACATTATGGTTGATTGAGCATCTCACCTTATTGGAATTCAAGACATGCAGGGTCTTCCCTGTGAGTAATTTGAGTTCCACACGTCTGAGGTTTTGCTCATCCAGAAGCTTCCTACATTTCATGTTCCCAAACTTGAGCTGCTCAAAGTCCAAAGCTGTCAGGCCTTCACCCATCTCCTCTTGTTGTTTCAATTGGATTTGTAGTTTTTTCTTGTATGCGAGGAGTGCTGCATTCTTCTGATGCAACTTCTCAATCAGGCTCTCCTGGAAAAATGTGGGCGCTTTATTGTGCTTTCAAATTACTATTCTTGTAAACATGCAATCTGAAGTTTTCTTTTACCTTGGCCTTTACTTTGTCCTCAATGTATCTGATGACCTTCTCAGCACTCATCGTCACACTCTTTTTATCCCGCAGTGCTTTACCAATGTCACGATCAAACTGGCAACATTCTTTTTTAACCTCCGCCAAGTGCATATCAGCTTCTTCCAGAGTTGCCTAAAGAGGGCAGAATCAATTACATAAAATATGAAATGAATTAGTAATAGCCTCATGAGCTTGTTCTCCCTCTCTCTCTTGACTAATGACCTTGTAATTGTCCAGCTCTCTTTCTGAAAGGTCTTTTGCTCTCTTCAGATCCTCGGTCATCTGTTTATGCATGCTTTTGGCGACATCACATTTCTGTTCCAGTGTCAGGAGCTGTTGTTTTGCTTTAGTTTTCCTTCCTGGACTCTGGTGACAAAAGATTGATAATGTCGTGATTGACAGTCATTGATGAATTAACGAATGACATCAAGGAAATAATATATATATATATATATATATATATATATATATATATATATATATATATATATATATATATATATATATATATAATTTTTTTTAAAGAAATAAAACAACGTAAAACTTTTTAGATTACGAGATTAACATGCACAAGTAATAATTCACCTCAAAATTTGAAAGTGGAAAGAGACAACCGTGACGTCATTACGTATGGAACGTTACTGCATGGCTGTATTCATATGTTTACAAAAATGAGAAATTATTCAAAACGCATATAACACACATCGAATATGAAATACGTACCGTTGCTATTTCCATCTGTGATGATGTTTCATAATTCTCCGATTGGGGCTGCAGGTCCAGCCCAGTAATATATCGCTCAAACATATCGATCTCTGCTTGTAGCACTGCATTTGAGCGTCTTAAATTCAGGTTGACAAAAGTTATTCAAATGAGTTATTCAAATGTAAAAAAAAAAAAAAATCATTTAAATGACTGTTGACAGATCAAGAAATAAATCGTTTAAAGTCATTTGAGACGCTGCGGGCTGGTTATCAGCCAACTGCATATATTAAAACGAACAAAGGTTATCGTTTGGAAAATATGAAAGGTTATCGTTTTGAAAGAATAGTCGTTATTAAAAATAATTTTGTGTCTTACTTCAAGTCCTCAACAAGTCCAACAAGTTGTTTTTCATCCCTGTTGATTTCACCGTCCTCCGTTGTTTCAGCCATGGTTGCTAAGGAAACCATGACGTCACAGATCGTGCGCGCGTCTGCTTCGCCGTTAAATCATTTATATTCAAATAATAAACACATAAATTCATTATTGTGATATTCGGGGGTGTTATTTGGGGGCAGATTATACCAGACGTTACTCCATATTCACAGAAGTCCTTAAAATAAAACAGCGAAATAAACAAATAACATCAGAATTATTAATATTGTAATGATTAAATTATGAGGAAAAGTAACGTTACATACTAACGTAGATGTTCGTGTCGTTTACATACAGATGTATGTTTCCCGAGTAAATCGTTTATTAAGTAAGTTAAACCATTTGTACAAAACTGCATGTGTTATGAAATGACATATTCTTTTGAAATTACTGAAATGGAAACAATGGAAAACCCAGCTAGGCTATGCATTTCCTCAAAATGTATATTTTTTTACATAGTACTTGTGTCGCATCTGCTCCTCTTTCATCAGTGGAAACGGAAGTCTTTCAGGCGCATAGCAACGGACCATAGCGCAACGGACGGACATGCCCAGTGGCTACTACATCTTGTACTTCCGGCTGTTCGATGCTAATTGATAAAGCTATCTTGCGCTTCCGGGTCAAACCGTTGCAGTCCGTTTTTCTTGCAGCAGCACGGGGGGATTGGTCCGGAAAACCCGAACCCCGATCACGAGCAGAACGGTGCACTGGATTAAAAGCGGGTTTCGCGAGTGCTGCATATCGATCTCACGCGAGCGACGTCACGGGGAGACGGTTTTTCACGGGGGTCGAGCAGAACATCGATTCTCTCTCTCTCTCTCTCTCTCTCTCTCTCTCTCTCTCTCTCTCTCTCTCTCTCTCTCTCTCTCTCTCTCTCTCACACACACACACACACACACACACACACACACACACCAGTCAATACCCCAAGCTTAGAGTCTGGTCAGTTATATTCTACTCAGTTTCCGTGGTCTGTATTCTCCAGCATCAACTGCTACAGACTGAAGCTCGAGAGGAAACGCATCCTGGATTTTCTTCTCGAATCTCTATGCTTTGGATCGAAGGGATTTGAGGCCCCTTTGGGGTGGTGGGGGGGTTTAACCCACAATAATTAGATTTAAACAAACCCCCCCGCCTAAGACTCAAAGTCTATTTTTAAACCAAATAACTTTTCACATACCTTCTCACATACAGATCCAAAATAGACTATCTAGACTTCATATTCGCAGCTTTGCGTGGGATATTAGCCCTGCCAGGGCATTTCACAGACTATCCAGCATTCATCTTCACCCTCGGATCTCCAGGCGGTATAAACACCTCTGACAAGGCCGAGATCGAGCGCTGCTCCGCGGACACCGCGCTCCATCGTTCACGCCTCTGATATCCGATATCTCACGCCTGGACCGTATACTATCAGACCTCCCCCGGGGTGGTCTGCCTCTGAACGGTGGTCCTCCGTGTGTTTTGGATTGAATTTGGCGATCGGATTTCTCCTACACCCTGAGCCCCGTCGCCCGCCATGCCCGGCCCGGTGGCCGGTAGTAAATCTCGGGTGTATGCCGATGTCAACACTTTGAAGAGCAGGGAATACTGGGACTACGAGGCCCATGTGCCCACCTGGAGGTGAGAGATTTAAAGCTATAAAAAGCCCAAGTGCATCATCACCTGATGCTGTGTCTCAAACCCAGCGAGCTGCCTACCTAGGCGCGTTTCGTGTATTATTTTGTGCATGTGTCTGCTGGTTTTCTTTGCGCAGTGGTTTACATTTGTAGGCTCGCCATCGATCGTGATGGGAAAGTCATCAATCTGCGTGATCGAGCAGCCCCTGTGTGAGAGCTGATGATGAGAGGATGACATGAAGGGATTCACAGATGCAGCGTTAGAGAGAGGAGTGTGTGACTGTCCACAGCATCCACAGATTTTATGCAAATGCACCGATTCCCTCAAGTGTGCTGTGCACATCCAGTAATTACCTTTCTAAACCAGTGCACTTATACAGCATTTAGTAGCTTTAATGGTTAGATTCCCGAGGATCAGTTAATGTGCTCCTCTTTTGCACAGTGCACACATATTTATAAGTGATGGTGAATAATAATTTTTTTTTTTTTTTTTTTTTTGTAAACACAAAAGATGAATTCATTTGGAATTCGTTTTCACACAGCTCTTTTCTATGCAGTGAAACTGATCATAGTGACTGTCAACCTCCAGAAAACACCATGAAAGCATGCTGAAAAAAAAAGCATAAAAATGTCAATCAAAAATCGTCCACTTGAATTCCATGGGGAAAAAATAACCATAGCCCTACTTTAAATTATGGTATTTCAATTTTTGAATGAACTATGACAACATAATTGTACAGTATGTAAAGAATACTAAAATAACACAGTTGAAAGCAACTGAAGATCTTTTTTTCTTAAAAAAACATATAGATTGTAGTTTGTTTATTGTATACTGTTCATTACTATAGTTAAAAGTGTTTCAGACAGCAGACCAGTGCTTAAAATGTCGTCTTTGGCTCGGTCCCTTCCCTTGCTAGAGACGTCAGCTGAGAGGGGAAATGATGGGCTTGGTCATTTTCACAGATGGTTAAATGTGTTTCAGCCGCGTGTTTGCGTGCTGGGCTGGAGATGTTTCTGGTGTAGATGCTCTTTCTGACTGACATGTGAATCTGTGTGCCACCTGCAGTAACCAGGAGGATTACCAGCTGGTACGGAAGCTCGGGAGGGGCAAATACAGTGAAGTCTTCGAGGCCATCAGCGTCAACAGCAATGAGAAGGTGGTGGTCAAAATCCTCAAGGTGAGAGACTGTATGCAGTGTGTAATCAAAGGCCTGTGTCATCTGCCTCTGTAGGGCTACAGGGCTGAAATATCGTGGTTACTCTTAAAAATAAATGTAATGTAGATGTCCCTCCTCTTAATATTCTCAATAGCAATAGCATATTCAGTTTTTAAACAGACTAGTTTTTTTAAATGCCTACTTCAACTTAACCTCACTGTTTACTAAGCCATTTCATGAGGTTTTTACTTTTGTTTAAAGGGTTAGTTTGCCCAAAAAGGAAAAATTGGTTGCAATTTATTTTACAGTACGTGTACTTACATGTACTTATAGTGTACTTAGTGTATTTATCTAAGAAAGTTCTGGTAATACAAGGTAATTACATGGGGTAGAGTTAGATTCGGGGTTAGTACCTAGTTATTACATAGTTATTGTAATTATTATATGTATGAATATGAGGAACAGGACTGTGCTACTGGAAAATTTGTCATCACTTGCTCCCCCTCATGCCGTTGAGTTTCTGTCTTATATTGAACATAGAAGATATTTTGAAGAACGCTGGTCATCAAACAGTTGATGGTCCCCATTCACTTTCATAGGATTTATTTCCCTACTATGGAAGTCAATGGGGACCAGCAATTGTTCAGTTCTTCAAAATTCTTCAGAATCTCTTCTTTTGAACACAAAATAATGACAAAATTTCATTTTTGGGTAAACCACTCCTTTAATGGTGACTAGGTTTTGATATTGTTATATCATTGATTTCTAAAATAGCCTGTCAAGAAAAAGAAGATCAAGAGAGAGATCAAGATCCTGGAGAACCTGCGAGGAGGAACCAACATCATTCAGCTAATGGACACAGTAAAGGACCCTGTGGTACGTTCTCCATCTCTCTTGTCCAATCAGGCCGCATAGTTTGTGCCTTTGATTTTCTGTCTCTGAAGTTTGTGGGTGGACAGCGTTTGAGACAGTCTGCTTTTTCTAGCTTGCAGGTGCAGATTTGGGTTTAGGCTGGAATTATCTGTAAGAAGTTCTTATGTCTCAGATTTGTCATTAAAATTGCACAGAGAAATATCAGCTTGGAAATGTCACAGATTTACCGTGCTAGCATAAGCAACCGCTATTTGAGTGATTCCAATGGATTTATCTGGACACAAATGAGATCAAACGAAGAAAGTGATGATTATTTGAACAGCAAATTAGATTGTAGATCTGAATAATGAGTTGCAGCCAGTTGTGAGGCTTTCGTAGTCCACGTGCTCCTGTTTTATTCCCGATTGAGCTTGATGGTGTCTGTTAATGCTTACCATAGTTGATTAAAGGACTTCCTTTTTTCTGATTGTTCATCTCATTTTCTGTCTGTTTTGCGGTTTCTCCCCAATCATTCTGCAGTCTCGAACACCTGCGCTTGTCTTTGAATGCATCAATAACACAGACTTTAAGGTATTTTATAATTAAGGTTATCTATCTGTCTGTCTATCTATCTGTCTGTCTGTCTGTCTAAGGTGATGAATAATTAACGGATGGTAATTTCAATATTTAATAGGAGACTGTTTATACAGTAGTAATCAGTTATTTTGCAAAAACATTTAGCTGTCTCTTGGCTAATCAGAATCCATGCAATGGTGTAATAATAAAAATGATCCGAAATGACTTAAGTTATTCTTCATATCTTTTGTTTTCTTCCCGTTTAGGAGCTGTATCAAAAGCTGACAGATTACGATATACGTTTTTATATGTATGAACTACTAAAGGTAAACTCACAAGTGTGTGCCTCACTGGGCTTGGTTTGGAGTTTTGTATGCATTGCTAAGTGTTTTTTTTTGTTTTGTTTTTTTCAACACTGACAGGCTCTGGACTACTGCCACAGTATGGGGATCATGCACCGCGATGTCAAACCCCACAATGTTATGATCGACCACCAGTTAAAAAAGGCAATGATGTTTTTTTAATCTTGTATTGTATTCAAGACATTCAGAATGCAAATGTTCCCTTTGTCGTGTAGTTACTGGCTTTATACACCAGCAGGGGGCATCAGGGTGCCATTTTCTTTTGGCAAACGAGGTGGTTTTCAGATGTTGATTTGTGTGTGTCTGATGCAGCTGAGATTGATAGACTGGGGTCTCGCTGAGTTCTATCACCCCGCACAAGAGTACAACGTCAGAGTGGCTTCACGCTATTTCAAGGGTCCAGAATTGTTGGTGGACTACCAGGTAAAATCCGATTCACACAGGATCAAATTCCTTGATTTTATGACAACACAAACACTTTCTCTTATCCATCCCTTCGATTTTTGTCGGGAACTTGTTCATCCAGTTACAGATCAGTTAAAGTACCCAAAAAAAATCTATCTTCGTCACTATCTCAACTCATCTTCAGATAAGAAATCTTTCAGATCGTGAAAGACAAGAATAAAAGGCTGTCAGTAACAGTCAGATTAGCATGAAATAAACAACAATAATGGTATTTAGAGCATCACTCTCGCACATGTCCTTAAACGTAGCATGTTTGATGCTAGTTAGCCCGACACTTAATCATTGCATGTAGTTTGTCATTTTTAGAATCTGAATAATATTCAATAAAAGTTTTGGTATGTCACATATTGCTGTTTTCCTGTTAGGTTGTCTATGTTTATGGGGTTAAATGTGTGTTGTGTTGTGTGTACAGATGTATGATTACAGTCTGGACATGTGGAGTCTGGGCTGCATGCTGGCCAGTATGATCTTTCAAAAAGAGCCTTTCTTTCATGGCCAAGACAACTATGATCAGGTGAGTAATATTCATATCTTTTGCATCAGGAATAGATTATGCAGTTTTAGGAATGTTATTATGCTTTTACCGCTTTGTCTTAAGCATGTGACCATGATCTCATTTGCTTCCCAGTTGGTGCGGATCGCAAAAGTTCTCGGGACGGATGAGTTATTTGGCTACCTGCGCAAATACCACATTGAACTGGATCCACGATTCAAAGACCTGCTTGGCCAGTGAGTACCAGCAGAGGATGTCATAGAGGCATTTACATGGATTTTGAAACTATTTTTAATACACAGTAATTACAACAACTTGTAATATTAATGATATCTGGCCCAACTTGTGGTCAGTACATGGTTATTGAAATGCAAAGCAACGTTGTTATAGATAACTAAACTAAAACTATTACAAAAAAATATTTACTTGAAATAAGACATCAATTAATATTTTTCAGATATCTGTCAAAGCAACCTTTCTCATTTTCATTAAATTACATGATATATCACTTGATGTTACTAAATAACTAAAATATAATAAAACTGAAATAATAATAATAATAATAATAATAAACTATATAGACATTGTAAAAAAAATAAAATCGAATTATTTATAAAAACAATTTAATAGTATATCCATGATACTTAAATGACACTCATAAAAAGTACCAAGTACCAACTGATTTAATACTAATACTGACAACAATCTACTACTATATAAGTTTGTCCAGTTATTAAAGCTCTCCTGCTGTATCCCACAGGCAGACACGGAAGCGCTGGGAACAGTTTGTGCAGACGGAGAACCAGCATCTGGTGAGTCCAGAGGCTCTGGACCTTCTCGACAAGCTGCTACGCTACGACCATCAGCAGAGACTGACCGCCACCGAGGCCATGGAGCACCCTTATTTCTGTGAGTTAGCTTTACCTCACTGTTGACAATGTACACAGACAAAACGAGCAGTGGGAAGATCCTGAAACATACATGGCTTGTGTCTTTAGATCCAGTGGTGAAGGAGCAGTCTCACACTAATACAGACGGCACCATAGTGTCAAGTGGAACCAACACACCCCGATGAGAGCTGGTATCAAGATTTCATTAGAGTTTTTTATGTGTTTATTCATTGGTTCAGTCAATATTTAATGGCACATGCTTATTTTTTGAGTTTAGGTGAACTAAGTTTATTTTCTAAAAACATTAACAGTTTAATAAAGCTGACAAATTTAGATTTTAAAACTCAAATATCTATTTCCATACTGTACGCATGTTATTTGTATTATTATTTATATACTATTATGTTTTAAATTGCATTTAATTTTTATATTTTCAGTTTTCATTTTAGTTTAATTTTATAATGTGCTGCGTTCATTTTTATTCATTTGATTTAGCTTTAATTTATTTTTATTTCACGAAAATGATTTTTTGTAGTGTTGCTTAACATTAACAACACTGCTGTAGCATTTCAAATATTCATTGTAGTATTTTGTGTATTATTTTTCACATAGAGATGCTGGTATTAACCAGATTTTTTTTTTTTTTTTTTGTCTTTGCATGTTAAAAATGATTATGAATTATACAGAATCCATAGTTCTGTTTTTTGTTTTTTTTTGTAGCATTTTACATTGTCTGTAATTCAAATTATATTTTCTAAAATTCTCTTTTGTTGTTGTTTTTCAGGACCCGGAAAAAGGAAGGCATTTGTTACCTCAATTTTTTATCCCTCGTGTCTGAAACCTCTTCAAGTGTACAGTGAAAGTTGGATCTAAGCAGCACCTGTTACACCTCGTCTCTCAGACACACACACACACACACACACACACATGCACACTCACATACACTCACACCGACACAGACATTTCAGCTTTCCTGTGTCTGTCAAGGTTGGTCTGCCCTTCTATAACAGGTCTGTTCCTATAGCTTGAAGATTTCAAAGCTTTCCCTCCCAAGTTTTAAATGAAAAGAATATATCCTCAACTCCACCCCCCAAGTACACTGGCCCCTCCCACCTTAAACTAGGCATGGAGAATGAGAGCAGAATGAACCCCGCCCCCTCTCTCCTTACTGGTCTGTGTCTCCGTCTGTTCAGTATTCAGACCTTGGCGCAGCCTCTACATACTGTAGTAATAAAGTGGCATGGTGGACCTTTATTTCTTTGCTCTAAGTAGATTGATTACTATATTAATGAAAATAAATGATTTTTATTTAGATTTATGTGCCTTGTTATTGTCTGTTAATTTGCAGTTTTAAATGTGTGCCTGTTTGTGGTGTTTTCAATTGCTGTTTCTCATACTTAAAGGGATAGTCTTCCCTAAAATGAAAATTGTACTCATTTACTTATCTTTGTGTCATTCAAAACCCATATAACTTATTTTTTCCTCTTTGCTAAACAAAAAAAAAAAAAGACATTTTGGAGAATGTTGGAGTCCAAACAACATTGGAGCCCATTGACTGTTGAACCAATGATGTCACATGGACTATTTTAATGATATCTTTACTACCTTTCTGGACCTTGAACTGTCAACGCAGGGTCAGAAAACTGGGATTTCATCTAAAAATACTTTATTTGTCTTAAGAAGTTTGGAACGACATGAGGGTGAGAAATCAATGAGAGAATTTACAATTGTTCATGTATTTGAACAAACCTCTAAAAATTAAAAATTAAAACATACTGTTGGCGGAAACAACAAGAAATGACAAAATCTAGCAAGAATATTGTTTCGGTTGACCCAAAACCAAAAAACACATTCTTGTATTAGATTAATCAGATATAAACATAACTTGGACATAATATTACAACATTTAAATTCTTATGAAAATGACACGAACGTCATACGCATGAATTTGAAATGATGTGCTAGTCAGACTGCATGAGCCACTTTGTGAGTACATTCAGTGTACCAAAACAACGTTAAATGATGCATAAGAAATTGACAATATTGTATTACAGTGGTGTAATAATTAGCTGTATTATAAGATATTTCATGTTGGCCTTAAATGTCCTTAATCTATATAATGTTTAAATATTTGGTTTAATTTTGAACTTGTTTTTTGTTGAATGGAATATCTTAGTCAAGAGGAAATCTGTTTAAATTAGCATTGTAGTCGTCATAGTGCAACAAAAATATGAGTCAAAACTGCTAAAAATCAATTAGGGATCTAGTTTATTTTATTTTTTATTATTATTATTATTATTATACAGAATTTTCAGGTGCAAAGAGAAATGTGATGCAAAACATGGTTTTGTTAAGGTTGTTGAATAATATCCTAATGTTCTTCAGTTCGTTGTTGACCATGGTGTGTGAGACCAGGTTTGTGGTTCATGTTGTGTGCAATATGATCTCTGCATCTCTGATGTTAAGCAATATTTTGGCTATGCGATATCTTTCCTTTTGCCAGCCAGGTTAATTAATTGGCTCTGGCTCTCATGCTTCTCTGCCTCATAATACAGCTCTTTTGTATTCAAGAGATGTTGTAGCCCTTACAATAAGGGCTACCTCATAATATGTTTTTTTAATCTTGTATAAGGGATTCAACAATTTTATAGACTCAAAACTTTAAGTCCCAAAAGACTTCGCCTTTGTAAGACACAAAAGAAAGGATTGTTCCGTTTTTACCAAGACAAGTTTTACATGGCAGTCTTTGGTGTGAGCGACTCAATGGTTCAATGGTGTTTTGGGAGGCGTCTCAATAGCGGCCCTTTGTGACACCAAGGGCTCAAGTGTCCATTGCTGGCTCATGGGATGACGCGATTTCTCCAAGACCTCCTTCATCTGTGCAGTCCCCATTAGTCCGGCCTACCTCCACAGGTCACCGTTCACCTGTGTTTAGTTCTTTTTTAAACCCTCTTCTCAATTTCAGTGTTAAACAGAGAGAGACTCATCATTATTCATGTCTAGGCCTTGTGTGGTTACTTCTGCCCTCAGTGGCCCTGACCTTGACCAACAGCTCCTCACGCGTGACTCCAACATGAATATTTCTGAGTGAATCTCATATCAGATTGAGGCCTGAGAGAATGTATGTCAACCACAAACCTCACAGGACGTCAAATACATATGCTTTTATATAAAATCATGAATATTCCAAGACCAAAAACCCGTAGAGCTCTTGACAGAATACTTGGCGTTTTGGTTCACCAAAGTGAAATGAAAATGAGGTTTAGAGATATTACCTGTCACATGATGACCTATATGTTTTAACATTTGATGAAGTGACTTCAGTAATGACCTTATGTAACTTCTGCTGCACCCATAGGTCATTCTTGGAGGTGAAAGGAACCCTGGGTCTATTTGGCTAACTTAAACCTGTAAAAGCTTTGTTCGTCTTCGGAACACAATTTAAGATATTGATGTTCTGCGAAATGGCGCTACGGTGATGCAGAGAGACACAGAGGAGAGTAATTTTTGAATTTGTGAAAAGTCATTATTTTTGTTTTCTTCCCATACAGAAAGTATTCTCGTCGCTTCATAACATTACAGTTGAACCACTGATGGAAGATGAACTATTCTGATGATGTCTTTTATAATTTTCTGGACCTTGACTGTGTAATTTACTTGGCAGTCTATGGGACAGACACAAGCCTCCCGGTTTTCATCCAAAATATCTTAAATTGTGTTACGAAGATGAACATAGCTTTTACGGGTTTGGAACGGCATGGGGGTAAGTGATTAATTACTACATTTTCATTTTGGGGTGGAGTATCTCTTGAAGATATGAAATCTGAGTGCTTTCTGACCCTTCACAGACTGCAACATAACTACTATGTTCAAGACCCAGGAAGCCAGTAAGGGCATTGTTACAATAGTCCATGGAAATCAAATTAACTAAATATCTTCATTTCTGTTCTGAAGATGAAAAAAGGTCTTATGGATTTGGAACGACATGAGGATGAGTAATAAATGACTGATTTTTTTGGGTGTTCACAGTCAAAACAGTAAAGAAATAATGACTTTATTCAACAGTTTGTCTCTGAGAGACACAGAGGAGGTCAAAATTACATATACAATATATTCTTGTTGTTGTGGACCTATATGTCCATTCTTCTGCAAACACAAAATATTAACTTGCGAGGTCCACACAATGAAAGTCAATGAGGTGCAAAAACATTTAGCAAAATAACTTCTTTTGTGTTCCACAAAAAAGAAATACAATCAACCAACATGGAGGAGATTCCTATTTCATTGTGGTGTGAGGATGGAATTGGAAAGAACTGAAAAATGCCAGAAACATTTTCTGATAGAAGCCGTCCAAACATACTTTTAGTATGCTGACAACATTCTTATAAGGTGACTCACTGATAGTATATCTAGCTTGAGCAAACAGAAGGATTGATTACATAGAATGATTGAGAAACGCAATCATCTGACTGATGATTCATCACCAAACCTCTTTCCTAGTATAGCTGCACTGTTAAATATTAAAATCAAGCTGACAATTGCATTAAAAACATTGTTTTCTAGAATTTTGTTGACTGGTCTATCATTAGTCTCATGACTTGTGATTATTGACATATTTTGTGGTTTCCTTGAAAGCTTATTCTGGCTAGGTACCATCTGCTTAGACAGAAAGACATTACCTAACCGACATGCAAGTCATGCAACACACCACAGCTTGTGTTTTGAAGCAGATTTTTGAAATCTGAAATCACTGAAGTCATAATAGCAGACAGACATGCTTTTGATAAAACAGAATGTTAGCACAACTAGCATTAGAAACGCAATTAGTCTCCCTAAAATAAGAAAAGATCATTTGAAATTGTATGAACTGATACAAATTATCCACCAATTCGCAACAATGTAAAAGTATAACGTATTAAAACAAAATCTCAGTGTTAAGTATTAAAACAAAATCTATAGAAATATTTCTGTATTTTTTTTAAGTCCATGTAAAGTAATATTAAATATTTGTTTTGAGTATGAATGGATGCTCCCTCTTGGAGCTTAATTCGATTTGCACAGCCATACATGTTAGGTAATATGTATTTACGTGAAGCATAGCTAGCTAACAAACTGTAGGCTGTAACTAACAGTAATGACAGTAACTCGTGAACCACTGATGCTAATGCTCTCTAGTCATGCACATGTGGAAGTACATGTGGAAGAATCGACAATAAAGCAGACTTGACCTGACTTATTATGGTGTTAGGGGAGGGGCCATGCTCAGTGGTTCCAGTGCGTCATCGAGTCATGATTTTAGCCCCGCCCCAAAAAAACCTGAACACAAAAATTTTAAAAAACTGTTTAACAGTTTGTGTATAACTCCACAATTCAGGATTTTTCACAGTCTCGGTAATGTGTTTTCAACAATACATTTCTAGCATTTATGTGCATAGAAACAACACCCCTGAATTGCCTTTGACATTAAAAGTCAAAATAAAAGTGACATTTTGTGGCCCAGTATCTAGGCCTATAGTAAACACAATTTGTCTCCAGATAGACACTTAAAAGTTGTGAGAAGTCACCCAATCAGATCCAGTGATTAGGTAAAGTCACCATTTTGTGCATCAGACTTTAAAGAACAGACTGTTTTTGACAAACTTCTGTGCCATTAACATTTTCATGTTTGTCATATTGAATTTGCTTTCTGTTTTTAAACTGTGTTTATTTATAGCGTCAGTTCATTTGGCTCAGACTACTGGCCAACAGCTAATGTAAGAGTGAGACAGAGCGTGAATGCAGGATAAACTTCACCTGATCCCTTACTTCCTGTCCTACAACCTGACTCTCATGTTCAGAAAACATCTTCGCCATGAAATTTTCAGCACTGCTTGGTTGTACCACGGTCTGTGATGTCCGGTCAGCGGGGATGATGACAAACCCACCTGCCCTTTGTCAGTGGAAAGTCTTGAGCAGCAGAACCATGAGGTGAGCTTACCCACTTAAAGGAACAGTTCACCCAAAAATAACATTTCTGACATTATTTATTCACTTTTTTTCATGTCATTCTAAACCCAGATTACTTATTTCTTCTGTGGAATAAAACAGGAAATGTTTTGAAGAATCTTCATGCAACTTTCTTTCATACTGGATAATGAAAGTGGATGGTGACCAACGGATTTCAAGCTTTTGAAGTACCATAGATTCTTCATAATAGTGGTTCATGTGGCTCAAGCACTATATTACAAGTCTTCTGAAGCTATATGATAGCTCTGTGTGGGCAACAGGCTGAAATTCAAGTTGTTTTCTCTAACCACTGCGGTCATCATTCACTTTCAATGTATGGAAAAAAGCAGCTTGGGCTTTTTGCTATTAGTTAGTTATAAGAAAATATAAGTTGTTTTGTTGTTTGTTTTTTCTTGTCTCAATTTGAAATATTTCTTCATTTCTCTTATCGGAACAATTCTTAGCAGTTAAATAATTACTTTTAAGTGGTCAAGATTTACCACTTAAAAGTGGTCAAGATTTAAACCTTCTCCAAAAAGAGGGAATACATTGCAAATATAACACTTTTAGATTTTTGAAAACTTCAGTTCAGGGATTTTCCCTTTGTTCAGTTATGTTCTGTTTGTCTTACAGTCGGTCATGCTATGCACGTGACATATGTGGTAAAACCATAAAAGATGTAAAAATTATGTAGATAAACTTGTGAAAGTATCTAATGGTGAGTTAATAATTATTTGTGCTGAATCATGTGAACTCCACTCAAATTTTTAACTCACAGGTTTTTTATTATTGAAAGGTTATTCAAATGCGTATAAACAGGAAATCAGTAAATTCACAATGTTGTCACACAGTTTTAGTTTCCACACGGTAATGCACGCCGGTAGCTAAGTTTCCATCACACTTCTTTGAGAGAGAGGGAAGCTTGGGCCCCCATCGCACACAGAAACAAACAAACAGATGAATAAATAAACAAACAAATAGCTGCGTCCTATTTCCCACCTGATGAGGACTTTCCATTGGTTTAATTACAGACAGAAGCACACAAAACTGTTTGACCATAACTGGAATTTCATAGATTTCACAATTCAAGTCCAAACGTCCAAGAAAAAAAAGAATTGTGTAAAAAAACAACAACTCCTGTGTGAAGAGTTCCAGCACTCATGGCATCTAAAGAGCTGCTTCTTTCCAATTAAACCCAGATTTGTTGCATGTTAAATCCTCCCGACAAAAGAATCCAACGAGATTGTAGAACAATGTCTTGGTCCCTCACTTTACGTCTTCTGTGTAGAATAAGGTCTGGCTCCATTGCCCAGTTTGTAAACTCCCACAGGGCTGAAGTTGTTAGGGGAGGTTTTGGAGATGCTGGATGCTTAACTCACTCTTTTTATGTTGTTACTACGTCTGCGCCGAAAGCAGGCAGGTAAACAACGCTTATCCGATTTGATCATAGGTGAACTGGGAGGAGAGGCTTGTTTTCTGTAAAATCAGAAACACAGAAGGTAAAAAAACCAAAACATAATCAGCTGATTCATTTCCCGGTGAGTACAAACAGCAGTGGGACTTTTCATTATTTTAATTTCTCCTCTGGTTGTCTGTGCACATTGCTTACAAACTGTCAGTCTGCAGGTTACGCCAGCAAGTGTTTTAGAATCTTTGAATAATATATATATATATTTTTTCAAAACACCAAATTATTCGAGAACGAATCCTGTTTACTAATGAGTCATTGTATCGTTCACTCAACTGATTAGTTTCTCCTTAATACTGATTCATTCAGAAGTGAAACATGTCTTTAAAAGCGAGTCACTGAATCACTTAATTAACAGTAGTTTTGTTCTATAGAACAATGAAGAGTTTGTTCTGCACTGATGAAATGAATGTTTACACTTAACTGCAGCAGGTTTGTTTGGAACAATTTTACTGGCGAATCAAAAATAGACAAAGTAACTGACAAATTGTAGTTGTTGCTAGCAAATTTGTAAACTGTTTGCATGATTTAGTAAACCGAGGGAACAAATTAGTAAATTGTGCACATTGTGGGGCTCCATTAAGATGTTTCGCTCATAAAGATGTTTTGAAATTGAATGAATCAGTGTTTTGAACAAAAAAAAAAAATTATTCAAAGAATCATTAAAATAAAAAATAAAAGAAAATATATAATTGCATACTACATATATAATATCTGTAATCTGTAATTTTCTTTCATGCAAAAAAAGGGATATATCTATAGTTATATTTATTTACATTTATATTTAAAGGGGGGGTGAAATGCTCGTTTTGACTCAATATCCTGTTAATCTTGAGTACCTATAGAGTAGTACTGCATCCTTCATAACTCCAAAAAGTCTTTAGTTTTATTATATTCATAAGAGAAAGATAGTCTGTACCAATTTTTCCCGGAAAAACACGATCGGCTGGAGGCGTGACGTGTGGGCGGAGCTAAAGAATCACGAGCGCGAATAGGCTTTTGCGTTGAGAGGATGTGGAAGCTGTGACATTACCGTGAGGGAAAACCCATCATCCAAAACAAACCATGGCTTACAGTCAGATTCAGCCGTTTATTTATGATCCAGAATCAGATCCCGAGGCTGAAACTGAACGAGAGCAGCAGCAGCAACGACTCGCTCCGAGCGGGGCTCGAACCCGGGTCTCCGGCATGGGAGGGGACGCACTAACAAGGAGGCAGAGATATTTTAAGCAGTTTTACTCACCGCCTGCGGTTCCAACACACGATCGTGACCCTTTTTCGTTGGGATTGCATCATCCTTAAGAAATAAACGATGTGCAAATCTGGCGTCAAACTGGGCCATGTTTGTAAACCAAGCATCTTCGAAATGCAGGGAACAAACACAAACACTTGCACAACTCCGTTGATGCTCTGTAAAAATAAACTCCATCCACTGGTCCCTTAATGCTGTTTTATTTTGGTAATTTGTGCAGGGTTGTCTTACCCTGGCAACCAAAAACACACTTCTTTTGTGACTTTTCGCAACGCTCTCGCTCTGATCAGTGAAATGTCTGTGCTCAGCCTCGCTAATACGGGAGCGCGCGCTCTTCCGGGAGAAGTGCCCTCAGGACCCATATAAGGAAATTCTGCTCCATCTAACGTCACACAGAGCCATACTCGAAAAAAACTTTCCGAAACTTGTTACAAACCGGAAGGAGTATTTTGGGAACAAAAATACTCCTTCAAACGTACAACTTCATTTTTGAAACTTTGTCCATGTTTAGCATGGGAATCCAACTCTTTAACGGTGTAAAAAACTCAGTATGCATGAAATAGCAATTCACCCCCCCCCCTTTAATAATATTTAGCAAGAATGTTGGCATTGCTTTTTGTGAGTACAATGAAAATTAATCTGGATTAGCCATAGTCACCATTAACTTTAACTGAATGAAAAAGCACTGTACAAAAGAACTACAGGAAGATAGAATTTAGTTTTTTTTTTTTTTTGGTGAGCAATGCCTTTATTATGAGTGTTTGGGAATGTTAGCCTCACCTGGCGGCTGCGGCTGCGGCTGCTGCTGCTTCTTTATTTCGCAGCTGGCGCATTATACGCAACATGCGACAAATCTGACGCAGTGTCATCTTTGGAGCGTGGCAGGCCAGACGTGGTCGAGGGGCCCCTCTGGGCCCTCTGTAACTGAAAAGGGACATGTAATCGCCACCAGGACCCCTCCCAAAGAGCTGAACACTGCTGCTGCCATAGCAGGACGCACACTGAAAGAAAAACAAAAAGAATAGTTTTCCTTGAAATCAAGATCTGGATATATTTTATATAAATGAACCAGTTGATAGCAAATCTTTCACCAAGCTACTGGTTTCAAACCAAGAATACGATTAATTAACTACATCCTAAGAAACCAAATCCTTCACAAGCACACACACAAACACACACACAAACTCTATACAACAAGCTTGAAGACACACAGATTCTTTTACTCGACACCTGATCGGCTCAGAGCACAGACATGATACATCCACACCAATAGCGCTGACAGAACATGACCCAGTCTAGAACAAAGAAAGCTCAAACTAACCGAGCTGAGAATAAGATTCATCATGTTAACTGATCCAAGGCATGTCTTTTATTTCACCAGTATCACCACCAGAGACACTATTGTTTTCAATAGTGATCAATTTTTAAACTCTCAGCCTCTTCACGCAAAATGACAAAAATGCATTTAAAATTAGAATCTGTCTCCCAGTTATCACCCAAATAATTTCAGGTGTGCAGAACACGATGATTTTTCTTCTGTTTGTACCATCTGTCATTGAACTCCACCCATGTGTGAAGTCATCTTCAGCTCTCAAAAGTAAATAATCATCAACTCATCTACTATCAAAATGAAAAAGCACTCTTACAATCTTCAAGTACTCACCGGTACGACTGTTGCCATGTTAGCCAACTCAGTTCAGGGCGTCCCAAGGATGCTGCAGAATTATGCGCACAATTTTGCCTGCCTTGACTGAGCGTTCATCTCTTATACCTGTTGTCCCTCCAAGGTGCCACATGATGTGACCAATCACAGGGCACCCGGCGGTCCAGTTCCACCATCTGAACCTGACATCACCAAGTGATGTCACTCCGCCGCTGCTTTAAACTGGACACAACAATAGGCAGAAGGTGTCTCGCGTTTCAGGGCCATGCAGTTAATTATCACGCTACCTTTTGTCTCTTGTGGGTAAATTCAGAGTCTAGTCGGAGGGAACAAAGGAGAACGCATGCTATGAATTGGTCGACGTGCTCATGGGAGAGAAGCTTTGTGTCGCTTACAAACATTAATTAAAGCAGCTCATGCTTTACTGACAATGACGCTACTATACCATGACAACGGATCATGGGTTACGTGTGTTTATTAGTGTTTAGCTGATGGATATTTGAATTAAGGTGAAGTTGATTCAAATATGAAAATGATGGTCAAGTTTAATGAAAGAATGGCATTCATCATTGGGGCACAGGTAAATTTATGTATGGTAGCTTCTTTAAAAAAATTCTAAGTGCTTCATATGTCAAAGTATGAAAACTTAAAAAAAGGAACGAAAACAGCAAACAATGTTATTAATAACAATGATCAAGTTTGTTTATATAGCACATTTCATACAAAATGGCAATTCAAAGTACTTTGCATAAAAGGAAGTAAAGTAATCATTAAAAGTCACAACAATAAAACAAGGAATTTTTAAAATGACATTTATTTAAAATGAATTTAAAACATTATTATATATAAAATAGAGTGCAATCAGTTTGGACATAGCATGATTGCTTGTTCCATAAATGCATAGCTAAACAGGTGAGTTTTGAGTCTAGATTTAAATGTGACTTATGTTTTAGCAATCTGATCTCTTCTGGAAGCTGATTTCAGCTGCGGGCGGCATAATAACTAAAAGCAGATTCCCTTGTTTTGTGTGAACCCTTGGTATTTCTAACTGACTCGATCCTAATGATCTGAGTGCTCTGTTAGGTTTATATTCAGTGATCATATCTGCAATGTATTTAGGTCCTATAGGCCACTGAATGATTTATAAAAAATATAAAAAATTAAAAGTACTTTAAAATCAATCCTAAATATAACTGGAAGCCAGTGTAAGGACCTGAGGACTGGTCTGATATGCTCAGATTTTCTGGTTCTAGTCAGAATCCTGGCAGCAGTGTTCTGGATGAGCTGCAGCTGTCTAATGTGAAGAGCCCACTACAATAGTCCACCCTGCTGGTGATAAAGGCATGAACAAGTTTCTCCAAGTCTTGACTGGAAACAAAACATCTAATTCTTGCAATGTTTTTTAAATGATAGTATACTGATTTAGTTACTGCTTTGACTTGACTACTGAAACTAAGGACTTGATTTTTAGTTGTTAGACCCCTAGAGTCAAGGTATGCATCAAAACAGCAACAATAATAATAGTTAATTAATGAATCAACTGATAAAAAACTTTTCTTTTAGATATTTGAAAAATAAAAAATAAATAAAAAATGGAATACAGTGGCATAAAGCAGGCCAATATTATTCAGAAACTAGCATTTGGATCACATTTTGACAGATGGTTAAAAAACAAAACAAATAAATGTAAAAAACAACAATTAAATAAGATAAGATAAATGTCAAGATAAAATAAAATAGATAATATAATAAGGAATATATATATATATATATATATATATATATATATATATATATATATATATATATATATATTTATATATATATAAAGATTTTCAGGTGCTTTTTAAAAATGTGACTATTTTGATCTTGTTTAATTTGAATGAAACTGGTGTCTGGTAAGGTATGGTATAGTATTGGTATGGTGCAAACAAACAATGATCCAGGTCACATTTGGAAGGAGAGCCAAAAATGCATTATTATTATTGGATTTAGTACTTTAAAAACCAGAAAGAAAAAAAAAATCGTAAAATCAATCCTATGCTTAAATGAACTAAAATAATATGTAAGGTAGACTCTCTTATATTCATGAATCAATTTCTTAGCATCCTCCAGTGATGAGAAGCAAGGACTTTGTACGAAACAGTGTTAGTAAGACCAAAAACTCAGTTCATTATCTAAAATAACACCATCACAAACTCACACACCACATCTGTGCTGGCATACATTTGCAGGCACATTTTGACAGCCACAGCTTTTTTTGCCTTGTTCAACTGTCAGTTGTCTCGAGAAAACCTCAAGAGAGGCCTTACCAGCTCTGCAAGACGAAGCAGGTCTCACAAAAACCAGAAGCAAGTTTCAAATAATCAAACAAAATTTGGGTAGATCTGCATATGCAGTCTTAAAAAATTTCAAGTATTGTTGAATTATATTGCAGAAATAATCAGAATAGTATTTTCAGCCATATGCAATAAATAAATAAATAAATAGATAATAAAAATAATAATTATTTTAGGTGTTATTTTATATGTTGTTGTTCCTTTGTGCATTACTTGATCATGTGATATGATGCAGAGCTCTCTGAACCCTCCACCTCTCTTTATCTTTTCCCTAGCTGTAAATTTGTATGGTTTAGTGTCATAAAATATGGAGCTGCAATAAATCTCTTAGTAACCACCTGTGTAAATTTCAGCAGCCACTAAATATCTATTAAGTCACCCTTCATCATAGTCTACAGTACATATATATCACCACCGATTTATTTCACCACTTGTATTTATAATTCGGGTTACTTTAGTATCGTTTAAGCTTGCTTTAAAACTATTTTATAGATTTTCGAACAATTTAAAAATGTCTTTTTTTTTTTTGTAAAAACATTGAAAATGTTCAACTCGTTTTTTAATATGTTTATTTACTTAGCAATACTGCCACCCAGAGACGAAACTGTGACGCCCTAATAAAACCTATACTGACCTCAACACTGGAAAAATTTAATGGACATTAACAGTATAGTGAGGAAATTCCTTATTATTATTATTATTATTATTATTATTAATTTAAGGTTTATTGTTTATATTTACTTATTGATGGTAAAACTAGGTTATAAAAGACTTTAGAGTAGGCTATTCATTCTACTTTTTTTACGTCTAAGCAGCAGTGTGACTAAACCGACTTTCATTACTCAGTCAGTTTTTTTTTAATTCATGTTAGTACTTATTTCTGTCTGTTCAACTAATATGTGCGCATGTGACGTCACAACGCCTTAAAAAAACGTACGTTGCGCGCGAGTATATAAACAATCATATTTAAAATACATTCAGTCTCAATTATATTCCACATTACGTGTATATAAAGTACAGCTATTTAAAAACATCCAGTATGGGAAACCAACCGCGTTTTTTTTTTTTTTTTTGTCAAAGGCGGGTTATCTGGGTCTCAAGTTAAATTAAAACCTAATCTGATTTAAAACCTAAATTAAAACCTAAAACCTAATCGAGTCACGTCTCACAGTGCCATAAAACGCTATAGACAACCTGTTTGAGTCGCGCCCTGCGTGTAAACACAACTTTTTATACAGTCTATGTTTATGACACCAACAACGCCCACAAGGAGGAAGTACACTGAGCAAGTATCGATAGTTTACGTGACGAGTTAGCTTTTGGTATAGTGTATTTTTTAAATATTATTTTATTATTATTATTATTTTTTTTTAGAAAATGTGTGACAAACACAGCTTGTCCATCGTTTTGCCGCTATTGCGCTTGGCACGCGCAACAGGTGCATGGATCAGCAGTGACTGCGTCATGAATTATTCATGAGATGCGTAATGAGCAGCTGGGTATGAACTCTGCTCGGACTCGAAGTCGAAAGTCAGTAGTTGTAGTCCACGAGCACTGGAGAAAGTCAGTGGGGGTCCCACCTGCATGCCTACCGTTCTCTATCGTCTTGTGGACTCCCCTAAATGAAAAATAAAATGTCACCTTCGGTGTCCCCTCGCTTTTTTTTCCGAAAAGGAGGTAGCCAAACATTGCACCAAGGAATCGTGCTGGGTGTTGTTAGGGACGCGCGTCTACGATGTGACCGGGTTCCTCCGGATGCACCCGGGCGGAGAGGCGCTCATCCTCCGCCGCTCTGGCAGGGACATCAGTCCCGAGATCGAAGGACCCCCACACCGGCACTCGGAGAACGCCCGGCGCTGGATGGAGCAGTACTACATCGGTGAACTCGACAGAGACAGCACAGATGAAGATACGGGGGTGAGTTCCGAAATAGCAACAGAAAGTCACTCAAGTAAACACGCGCACTATTTTGAGGAAGTTTAACTATAAGAGAGGTCAATTCTTAAGATGTCAATCTTTGGTTCAGGAACTAGGCTACATTACATGAAGCAAACAGAGCCAGAAAGGGACTTGAGGAGGAAATTTAGTGCGTCAAGATTCTTAATAGTCAGAACAGATTCGAATTGATTTAAACTGTCATCTGAGTCGGATCTTTTTAATAAATCTGTGGAGTTCGTTCAGGATTCAAACTGAATCGGTCCAAGCGGTTCTCCACTCACCGATTCACTGTTTCGAGAAATAAAACATTCTGTACATATGTTTACCACTTAAGTGCATGCTCGATTTGTCGTTTATTATTAAAACATGATAAAACGTTTTGCCTTGTCTATATGACAGAAATTAAATTTAGTAGGCTATTATGCAGTAAATGTAAATGTTTTAATGACTGAACAAACTAAACTTGGACTCATAAAATTACAATAAACTTTAATATTTTCATATTTGAAAAGCCAAATAGAAGCAATATATGTTATATGCTTTTTGTATGCATGTTTAAGAACAAAAGACATGCTATGCCGTTATGTCACACGTGATGACGCAATTATAGACAGGTTTATTTTTGTCGGTTTTTATGTTTTTATTAATATTTTTTAACCAGTAAATATTTTTTTTTATTATTTTTTTTAAACCGAAGTAATATTTGAAAAACCCTTTGATAAGAAACGCCTAGATTGTTCTTGTGATATGTGTGCGTCGTGTAAGCAGGTAGATATTCCTCTGAGGGCTCTTATTAGATAAACAAGCCCTCTGCGCTTGCCTCTCCTCTGTCCTCCCCAAGGAACAAGCGGGGTGAAGGACCAGGTATCTCCAGCTTTATGTATTATATTCATTTTATTGTTAGTTTTATACATATCTAGTCATATAAACAAAACTGTTAGTTATTGACAGGGTTTTATTGCCATTATGCCTGTAATAAACCTCTTGATATATGGCATGTACTGGCTACAAGCTCAAAGTGCAGAAGAAGGGTGGATATTTTAGAATGTAGAAGGTGTAAGTGTGTGTGTGTGTGTGTGTGTGTGTGTGTGTGTGAGAGAGAGACAATCAAACCGGTCTGTCTTGTCTAAGCAGTGGCATAAACTCCAGCATGACCCACAACAAAATAGCTAAGCTGGAAAGTTTCCACGCCACTTCAGGTTTCACAGAGTACTGCCAGCATTCACATGAAAGGGTTCACATGAAGTATCATTGCAATTAATGGTCACTCCATAATTTCATATTAGTTACTGAATGAAACCAAGCTTCACTCATTTGCTGGTATCTTGTACTATTTCAACTATACATTTGTATAAAATAAGGGCGCGTTAAAAGTGTTCCGGACAAATTGTGTCCTATTGTGTCCTGTGTCCAAACTGTGGCCTATATTTGATGCAGAGTTTAACTTTGAGGCTTTGAGTCGCCTGTCCTGAATGTTAAAGTCGGTTCTCAGCAGCTTGCAGTGTAAACAGTCTGATCCTTCTAAAAGTGTGAGAACTTGAATCCCCACCACTCAACAGAAGGGCTTGGCCTGAGACATTGCTAATCTATGTTTCCACATAGTTTCACAAGCACATTTTAACACCCTCAGGTTATAAATACTGCTAGACCTAAGTATTTTATTGTTTTTGTAGTGAGTCCTAGTGATTTAAAAATCAGTAAAATAGTTAAATCCATAATTCAGCGCAAAATATCAACTACATTTCTCTCAAAGATTGAAAGTGGAATTGTCTCATGGGATTATCTAGGCAATTTTTTAGACCTTTGATATCTGATATCATGTCATACAAATTTATATGTAAAATTCCTATTAGTTATTGAGTAACCAGTGGCAAGCATTTTTCTTTCATTGCTTTTATTTAAATGCAAAATATTAACAAATGGAAGGAAATTTTAGAAGCAATTAATTTTTAATATTTAGATCTTTTTTTAATTTTTGATATTTTTCTTGAGCAGGAAATCATTATATTAGAAGGTTTTCTGTCTGGCTTAATGATGCTGAAAATTCAGCTTTGCATCACAGGAATAAAACATATTTTAAAATACATCCAAAAATGAATGGTTATTTTAAATTGTAATAATATTTCACAATATTACCGTTTTTATTGTGATTTTGTTTAAATAAATGCAGCCTTCATAAGACTTAAAAAAACATAAAAAAGAAAGCCCTACGAATTTCTGCCTCACGTTTGATTAATTTTCGTGATCGAGTATTATAAATGTTAAAGAAACCAGCTCGATCTTCAAAAGTTCAGTAAAATTTGATTGCGCTTATCATTTTTTTTATGACACACTCATTTTCAAAACAAGCTCCTCTTCAGATCTGGAGCCCATTGATTGCTGTTTTTTCCCCACTAAGAAACAACAGTGATTCATGATATTAGTCACATACTCTATTTAATTCTGAAAAAACTGGCTAAACTTGAAAGCATTCATAGTATTAATGCATATGTCATTGAAAGGACAAACTCAAAAGGCCTTAGTCAGGCAGCAACACAAACATCCACGAGATCTGTTGGGAGATGTCTGTCTCTCTTTCTAATTGATTGCTCGTGTAATCAGCTGGACCTGATGACTAGGTGTAGGCTGCAGGGGCTGTAGTCCATTTGCTCATATCTACTGAGGTTATGACGAGGCGATGACCTTTTATGGGTGTGCTGCCAGTGATGTAATGACAAAATGGTATCAGGCGGTTCCACTTCTTGAACAAGCATGAATTTGAATGAGGAGAACGAGATAAATGGATAAGTGCAGTGATGCATAAATGTCTAGGTAAATAGCTGTTTAGGGTTTGGATATATTGATTGTACTTTATGAAACAAACTGGCCTTGTGACTGTTAGTTACCTTGTAACTGGTAAGATCGTAATGATCACTATTATAAAGCAAGACATCACTTCAGTTCATAACTCTGTACAGAGGCGAAAGGACAAAGGCTTCTTTAGCACCCTTGTGTACATCACTCAGACGTTTTCCACGTCACGTATGGTGTCAGCTCAAGTAGCGCCCACATTCCCACTCCCAAATGCTCTGACACATGCACATTTGAATTATGGTTTAAGGTTGGATTATTGGGTTTATCTTAAAACTTCAGGTTTATTTTCTATTCCATTTAGAGAGATATAACACTGAATAGGGCTAAAAAGATATTATTAATTAGATTTTTTTTAATTTTTAAATATTTTTTTACTGGTTCAGATTCTTAATTCTGAACAAAAATTATGTTGTATTTCTTCATACTTGTGCTATTACTTATATTTATGCTATTTGATATATTGTTTTCACAATTTTCCATCGAAATGATTTGCTTTTAGGAATTTGCCGATACAAATTAGGCCATAATTATGGCTGATAACTGATAAATTACAGATATTTTGATGATATAGGCCTACTATTTTGTCTAAATAAATTACAATTGAAATACTAAAATCCATTATTATAAATGCTAAACAAATTAAGGCACATCATTATACTGTACAGTGTGGAAAGTGCATATTCATTTTGAGATTAGCGAAAGATAACATTTAATAACCGTTTATCATTTTTTTCTAAGACTAAATAAGTGTTAGAGAATGGAAAAGGTTGTAAAATGTAAA